>NC_025700.1:101768-104103 GCF_000633955.1 Camelina sativa
TGATCAAGAGGCACTCGTATGACGAGTACATCTGGGCTGCTATCTCTCTTTATTTGGATGTCATTAATCTCTTCCTCTCTCTCCTCACTCTCTTAAGAGCTGCTGATAGTTAAAGCACTCTACTTTCATCTGTTCTAATTCTTTTGTCTGCAGAAGGTAATATTTGGCTTGTAAAAAAAAAAGGTTGAACGGTTGTAAAATGACACATGAAGCCAATAATAATATATTGTACTTGTTAGCCTTTTAAAAAGTCATCTCTCTTTTAATCAATGGAATAAAAGGATATTACAAAAGGGAAAGTCTTCTCTACTCCTTGATGCTTAAACCTATTCTTATCATATGAAGTTCGACTCTATGTTGTTATTAAGGTGCCATCCATTTGGACATAGAACTTTTCTGCTTCTTCTCTGTAGCAATGGCAAGAAGCCGGGATACCCCCTGAGTCCATATATCGTATTCTCTTTGGTTTCTGCACTCAAATTCAATTACCCTCTTTGTTTCAGTCTTTAACCCGAAGTAGTGTTGATGCTTGTCTCCGTTAAAGAGATCCCTGCCAGCCCATGCAGGTATATCCTTTTTCACTTCAAGCACCATATCTGCAACACAAGTCAATATCATACAGTTATGACTTGTATTATCTTCCCAGCTTTTGTTCAAAAGCCAGCTATGGTGTAATAAAGAACTTACGTTTCTTCTTCTTTGTGAAGGTCCCTCCGACGTGTTTACTTTTCATTTTCAGCACAACTTGGCCGGCTTTGTTGATGTAGACAGAAACTATCTTCCAGTGGAGATCACCTGCTTACAAAACTTCAAGGTTAGCGACCTTTTCTGTTTAACTCTCTGCTGCTTACTAAGTCATTTATACGAGTGTAAGTACCTCCACGAGTTCGTTTGAGGAGCTCAGTGCCTTTAGCTAGTAGTTCCTGATTGCAGGCTCCGAAGAAGTCTTCCCCAGCCATGGGTAATTCTCCACTAAAGCTGCTATCGCTATGCTTTGTGTCAACCTGGCCACACAATGCTGAACTTGTTCCTTTCTCGGCTGGTATCACAGCTGCTATGTTCCACACTTCTTTTAGTGCTCGTGCCTTGAGTGTAGCAGCTCCTCGCAGAGCTGCAGAAAGTTGGCGAATTCACATATGGAATCTAGACAGAAGGAAATTTGACTACGTTTTAATGCAATACCTGTTGCAGCAGCTGCAGTAAGCGTGACAATATCGTCATGGGACTTAACATTCACTGCAGAGCTCACAACGGATGCCAAATGATCCCTTTCTGCGCCCATGATTTCTGCGGCCTCCACACACTGAGCAGCCACCAGAGCAGCGGCAGAAGCCATGGCCATATCAATTCTGGCCATCTGCTCGTTTTTACCAGGTGAGGAAGCTGCTGTCGCTGCAGCTACAGCTGCCACAGCAGATGCAACCGCTGCAACTGAAACAGCTGCATGGACCTGTGCATTCTGAGCTCTACTCTCTTCTTTCTTCTTTTCCTTACGGTCTTTGAGCCACCTACCAACAGTCTTTGGGCCTGTTCCAGCCATTGGGGTACTGCTCCCGTTTCCGGTGGTACCACCACGGCTGCCTCCTGTGCCAGAGAAGAGAGGCTGTATGGTGTTGTGGGTGCGAAAATACTGCATCAGTTTTTTTGATTTAGATAAACGGAGTTAGTAAAAATGCTAACAAGTTGATCGCACTACATTTGACTAGAAATGCAAATGGAGTTGATAGCAGTTCCCGAGAACTTTCCTAAAACGAGCGAAACATGAAGGAGCTCTAGGCGTTACAGTCACATTCCTATTCTTGTGTCCAAATATGTCTTTAAAATCTTTTTTTACGTATTCCAGTTCATCGAAGTAAACGTATTCCAGTTCATCAAAGTAAATGAATTGGAGACAGAGCATTAAAAAAAACTTGGAATTGGATATCTATCAATCTAGCGATCGCTGACAGGCTTTTAGTGCGGTCTTATAGTCCCAAGACTCAGACGGCTAATCCCTGGCACTTGCTTAAATTAAGGCAACGACCCAATTTAAGGAGACGCTCTACCAACTAAAGATTGGTCACCCACCCCAATACTATATAATAAGTATATTCCCTATAATTAAATGTACATACATGGATGGATCTCAATTAGTAGTAAATTGGAGGGAAACAACATCTATCTATTAGTAGACGAATATATAATAGTACTACTGTAGTAATTTTAACTTGTGTGGGTGAATAAGTGAGTGAGACAAACTCTAAAAAAAAAAATTTAAGTGGGGGGAGTCAAAGTCAAATCTGATTTTGTCTGTACAAAAAAATTACTACTAATAAAAAAAAAAAAAAAAAAAAAG
>NC_025700.1:104149-151077 GCF_000633955.1 Camelina sativa
TTTTTTTTTTTTTTTTTTTTTTTTTCTGTGCTTTTGATAAATGTTAACAAACTCTAAAGCATGCGACTTTGTAAGTAAAACATACTTTATTAGCGGGACTCGTAAAAAGATAAATCTAAGGATTAGAGACACTACTGGTGTATAATGGAACAAGCTAAGTACCTTGACAACGTCGTCGAAGTCGTCAGAGGGGGAGATGGGAGGACTGTCTGTCTCCGTGAAAGAACCACCGCCGTTGAGTGGTCCGCTACTGTGTGATAGTCTCCCCGATGTTAACGGTGACACCTCCTTCATTTTCAAAAACCAAAACCAAAAACAGAAACACTCCTCATATCAAGATCGCAGCGTAGGTACAAAATTAATTCTACAAGAGTGTTGTCCAAACCTTCGTAAGCCTTACCGATTGAGACATAATGCGCTCAAGAACAAGCTGTGAAGTGGCGGAGGCAGCGAAGGAGAACTGGCTACTGACACTAGTATTGTTCTCAGGCGGCGGACATTCTTCTTTTTCAGGGTTCGTCGCTTCCTCCGGTATTGGAGTGTTGATGGAGGAGGGAGCTCTGTTGGTGGCTGAAGCTGACTTGGCGGTTTGGAGAGCCCTGGAGACTTCCAAGGCAGAGACGCTCCAGGATCTAGACAAGAACTCCATTGGGCCTCGTGGGCTTTCCGGTAGATGAGTACTACCGGCGCCTGAAGAAAACATCTCCGGACGGCGAGAGCTGTTGATTGGGTTCGGTCGTCTAAGTTCTCTCTCCATCCTCTCTCTCTCTCTTAACTTGACTCTTTCTTGACAAGGAAACTAGTCTAGTTATATGAATTGGTAGACAGAGGAACGTTTAGGTGTTTTGCCTTTTCTTTTTCTTCAAAAGAAAAAAATATAAAGTGAATTATTTCGTTGAGAGTAGGACTGGCTGGACTGACTACTCTTGACATTATTTATATATAGTCGCTGCGTAAATAATTGGATACCACAAAAAGACGTCACTTTCCAATTATAAGAGAGGCCAATTGTTTAATAAAATTACTTTAAGACATATCAACGAGTCTTGAAAAAAAAGTTCCTTGTATTTATTTGGCTTTAAATATTATATTAATCAAAATAATCACATTACTAGTGTATGTGGATTAAACAACCATCTAGATCTTACGTGGAGGTGTTCAAAGATTAAAGATGATATTACATTATGGATTGTACTCGATTATAGATCAAATTGTTGGTTAAACTAATGGATTTGGCTTAAAACTTGGTGAGAGAGAAGAGAATATGGGGAGCAGGACAAGATCCCATAACATAATAAAGAAGTGAGACGAAACGACCGTGTTTTTTGTTCAGTCTCCTATAACTTGGTCCCTCAGCCTTTACTCACTGTTCCCTTTTCCTTTGGTTTTGAAACACAAAGCTGCGAACTTTGCGTACATTCACATATGCTTCTGTTCTGCCTTCTGCTGCTTCTGCTTCGCGTGCTTTCCCTTACGTCACCTTCTTTCTTCTATTTCTCTCTCTCTCTCTTCTTCACCTCATTTGCAACCCTTATGTTATTCATTCATCCCAATACTATCAAATTATATATCCAAGGTTCTCCTCTAGACATTTAAACTTATGAATTTTCTTTTGTTTCTCTTAATACATCAATCTTAAAACGCATGTATATATGTATATATATATATATTCTGATATTCAAAGTATCATGTACAATACTTGTTTATATACCATAGGCACTTTGAAAGAAACTATAGCTAGGTGGGTGACCACTTAATAAAGATACATCCTTTATTCCCTTTTGCTCTGTCTAATTCTAGGGATACCCATATAATTTTTCCATTCTTTCTCTTTTATAATCCCTTAGAAAAATGTCATTTTGTCTCTCTGATTATTCCTTTGCCTGCAATCATTGTTCTTGTTTGGACGTTTTGTATTTTATACCAAATTTTTTAAAAATGGAATGTGTATCTGCACTTTGAATGGATGAATGATGAATCCTCTTTTCCATTTTATTGTTACTTTAAAGTACTTTTGAGCTACTATCTTCTTTTGCTTTTGATTTCCTTACACACATATATATATTACCTACACCATATCCGTTTTCTAAGGTTTTAGAGTTAGGGTTTTGAAACCAAGGTCACTTTCGATGAAAAAGCACCTCCAAGTCAAAACAAGCATCTTTGAAGGGAGAAAGTTTGAATCTTTGTTTTGAATTCACAAAAGAAAAGATTTGCGAGCAAAACCCTTTTTATCGATTTGATCTACACGTACACACCATTCATGAAAAAAACACGATAAATCACAAAATGTCAAGAAAAAAAAAAGAAAAAAAAGATTGATTCCCTAAAGGAATCTGTGAAGAGGGGATGCAGCTTTTACTTTAATTACACCACTTTATCTTAATGCGACGCTTGCAAAAGCAAACAAAGAAACAAAGAGATGTAAGAATGGAACAGCATCGGGGGAGACACAACAGGAACATAAACTGAGTCACAGAGAGAGACTAGAGAAGAGCAAACGAAAGCATGTTTGAAAGAGAGAGTTGCTTTTGACTGTGAAAACGATGTAACAGCTTTCACTGTTTTTTGGCTCCAACATCGAAGTACACAAGACGAATCCCAACTCTCACCCTTTAATCTATCTAATCTCTTTCAGAACTAACCCTCTTTGGCTCATTCTTCTTGGCTTCAACTAACTCATTACCATGAACTAATTGACCTGAAATTTGACAACCTAAAGACTTGACAACACCTATCTACCTGAGAGGAGGGGTTCATCATTTGCACATGTCTCGCTAGCTAGGACGGGCCACCTATCTATTAGATTGCAGACCACTCCCTCCGTAGTACTGCTTTGTTGTTTCTCGAGAAAACTCGGCAAATGTCATCCCATCCCTTACCCGAGACGATAGAGGTGGAACGATTTTCTGAATATCTGGATTAGGGACCTCATCCTTATCAGAGAGCTGACTCTGTAGAGAATATGACCTTAGATGTTCGATTGTATATTCTGAGACAGAGAAAGTTTGGCTCCACTTTGGCTGTAAGAAGACCACAAATGTCTCACGGCTTAAGTGCTCCAGCTTCTCTGGTTTGCACACACAGTGAAGGGTCGACCGTAGCTTCCCTTTGGACAGAATATCAGCAGACTCTCCAATTTGAACAATAAAACTGTCTTGTGGAGTCTTGACCATGTACAGCTTGTTCTTGCTGGGATGATAGATCTGCAGATAAGAGTGGCCGCCCATCAAAGTGCATTCCTGGTAGGAGGAATACCAGGACAGAAACATAGGATCCGTGAGAACAGTAAAGATGCCATAATCGTAGTGCCACTGTTGCCACAGGTCGAAGTGACTCCCATTCAAACCATCCCCGTTTCTGCTCTTGCTTGATACTCGTTTACCAGATTGGTTTATCCTCTCGGCGGTTTCTCTGAGAGCACATTTATCAGCAGCAGAGTGGTAGTGTATAAGACGTGCTTTGGCTGTGCAAGAATCCAGTAAACTATCCTCAAGGAAGCCTCCACCAATCTCCCTGTCGCATAAACGAGCAATGGACAAGCCTAATTCCCTCATACAAAAACCTAATTCCTTAAAGGCAGTACCAAGATTTGTGAACTCATCATCATCATTAACCTCCTGCAAGTCCAGTGTAGCGGCAGGCTCATGGAACCACAGCTTTCCCGGTGAAGATTTAGAAGTGCGTTCATAGTTGAGCTGCATTGCAAAAGACGAGACATCTCGTAGCGGATTCTTTAGAGAAACGTCGCTACCCAACCGGTGCTCCTTCAGCCAGTAGTAAGGATGAACGGACGAACAAACAGAACCATCAGTATCACTAGGTCAAAGTTCCAATTCTTGAGAGAGAGATAGAGAGAGCAAAGCAACAATCGTACCTTGAGAATGCGAATCCGCTTGTCCGGATCAAGAAGAGCCAGCTTCCGAGCCATAGGGAGGAGTTGACGGCGGAGAACGGCGGAGCCGAGAACGCCGGTGATACAAAGCAGGCCTGGACCGGTGGGGCCAAGAGCTGACATCACGGTTCTCGAGATGCATTGGAAGCGTTTACGGTCTCTCGGAGATTGAAAGCGAGATGACAAATGAAGAAGGTCCGAGAAGGACACTTGAGAGGGTTCGAGAATCTCTGTTTCTGCCATTTCACTTTCTTTGTGTTTGTGTGGTCCTCCTTCTTTCCCCTATTTACCAAACGACCCGTATATTCTCCTCCTAATTCACAACAATGTCCAAAACAAATCCACTAACGCACGCAGTGGCCCAATACGGCCCAACAAGCTTTTGACAGCCGGATAACAACATGCCGTTTTAGGAAGTAACAATCGAAAGCATCGCCGTTTTTTTATTTATCTATATATATACATTTTTTTGAGACATTTATGAAATAAATACTGAAGTTCATACCTATTTACAAGAAATGTCATTGGCATTAAATTTTACAATTATTTTTTACTTTAAATATGAAGATTGTCATTTTTCCTTTTTTAATTAACCACCAATTTTGTTTCTCCATCATAATCTTCATTTGGTAATATATAATTTGGAAATTTATAATAAATTGTGTGATAACAATTGACAAATTTTCCGAGCAATTTTATGAAAAAAAAAAAATTATGAAAAGGATGAATGTTTTATATTTTATCTAAGAATTTACTCCATATTTTCAACTATATATATAAATTAAAGTTAAAATTAGTGATAAATTAATAAAAATTAAATCTNTTCCTGTCTTTAGGATTTGATACCTACACGACAAAGTATAGAGGTCACTCCCTGCTTGTATATATCTCAAGAACCTGAAAGCTTTTATTTTTCTTCTTACCTGCNTATCAATATACTTTCTTGGTCCCAAATTTTTTTAATGGTTCTGCTTAAGAATCGGTAAATTAATAACTCTATAAGTGAACTTTATACAGTATACACTTTTAAAAAATGATGAATATGTTTTATACTTACCAAAAGTGAGAGATGCTTTGGATAACATATTATATACACATATTTTAATCAATCAATTAAAGTTTATAAAAGTAAACAATTAGTATAATTCATATAAAAAAACTAACTTACTTTTATTTTCATTGCACACATAAACTAAATATACTAAAGTGTTTGATTATTTATATATGAAACTAACAAAAATAGAAAGCCATTTATACTGTAATGATATTATTGAAAAACTACAATATAATTAAAATACTACTATCTCTACAGTGAAAACTAAAAAAAAACACTTTTCGACGATTTAAATATTTAAGAAACTGTATGATATTGTTTTTCCTATATTATCAAAAATACACGTTATACACCTAAAACATAGAAATTAGACACTACATAAAATACTGTACATTTACAAAATATAAAAATTAGTTACATATATATAATTAATCTATCAAACAAAATACATTTTGCATTTTTTTAAACAAATTTAGGCCTCGTGGCTGAATATCTAGTTTATAATATACACAGTTCACACTGATAGGGGGACGAGCAAAGGACAAGTGAGAGAAAGCGAACTTGTTGAATGTGGTTGCTTCATCTACACGGAAGCTTCTTTGAAGCTTTTTGTTAACCAGATGGCCGTCTCCCTCGGAGACACCCTCTCGGCTCCAAAGGGTTTAAGCAAAACCCCAAGCTCATCGTACCGTTCTTGTTGCAAAAGCCTTGCACTGAACTCCAGCAGTCCCTCTAGAGCCTCCGCACGCTGCTGATACGAAGACGTGTCAAACCTTCTCTGTTTTATCTCCGAAACTGACCTTTTCTGTACAGTACACTTGTCCTTTGTGATCGAACGGTTGGCATTTTCCTCACCATGATCAGGCCGAGGATGCGAAGATAATGAGCGCCGCCCACCTAGTGCTATCTCGATATCCTCAGGGAATTCAGCTATCTTGTCGAATCTTGGAGCGTTCACAGAAACATCTGGCGAGTTTAGGCCACAAAGAGCTGTGATATCCGATTCATAAGTCGTCTTAGGATTTTCCACGACCAACGGAAGAGATACTCTCCTCTTCCTGTCTTTAGGATTTGATACCTACACGACAAAGTATAGAGGTCACTCCCTGCTTGTATATATCTCAAGAACCTGAAAGCTTTTATTTTTCTTCTTACCTGCAGTTCATGTTTGGAGACAGTACGTGGCGCCGTTTCAAGCCTCTTTGACATGACAGATGCTTTGGCTGAGGTCCCTGCAGCCACTCTTGGTGTTCCGGCTGCACCTGATTGTTTCTTGACTCCCTCCTGCCTCTGAGAAACAATCCCTTCTCTGACGACTCCAACAGTTACTTCTGACACTTTTCTTACATTAAACATTGGTGAATGAGATGCTTTTCCTGAAGAAGACACATAACCTGCTTCTGTATCAGAGATACTCGGATTCAATCTTCTGTCGTTGCTAAACGAACTCCTTCTTTCCTTCACTGTAGCGCCCCTCTCAGGAAATTGGAGCGGAAAAGTGCTTCGTCTGGGACTCTCCAGCTTCAGATAAACCATACTGATGTAAGGCTGAAGATGAGGATGGTTAAGCAGCTCCTTAGCCTGCAGCGAGATAACAACGATGCTTATAANCGAAGATAATGAGCGCCGCCCACCTAGTGCTATCTCGATATCCTCAGGGAATTCAGCTATCTTGTCGAATCTTGGAGCGTTCACAGAAACATCTGGCGAGTTTAGGCCACAAAGAGCTGTGATATCCGATTCATAAGTCGTCTTAGGATTTTCCACGACCAACGGAAGAGATACTCTCCTCTTCCTGTCTTTAGGATTTGATACCTACACGACAAAGTATAGAGGTCACTCCCTGCTTGTATATATCTCAAGAACCTGAAAGCTTTTATTTTTCTTCTTACCTGCAGTTCATGTTTGGAGACAGTACGTGGCGCCGTTTCAAGCCTCTTTGACATGACAGATGCTTTGGCTGAGGTCCCTGCAGCCACTCTTGGTGTTCCGGCTGCACCTGATTGTTTCTTGACTCCCTCCTGCCTCTGAGAAACAATCCCTTCTCTGACGACTCCAACAGTTACTTCTGACACTTTTCTTACATTAAACATTGGTGAATGAGATGCTTTTCCTGAAGAAGACACATAACCTGCTTCTGTATCAGAGATACTCGGATTCAATCTTCTGTCGTTGCTAAACGAACTCCTTCTTTCCTTCACTGTAGCGCCCCTCTCAGGAAATTGGAGCGGAAAAGTGCTTCGTCTGGGACTCTCCAGCTTCAGATAAACCATACTGATGTAAGGCTGAAGATGAGGATGGTTAAGCAGCTCCTTAGCCTGCAGCGAGATAACAACGATGCTTATAACTCAATTAAAATTTAACCTTACAAAAGGACTACTCAATCATCAAAAAGCAAATAAGCTTTATAGGAGAAAACATACACTAGGCCTGAGTTGAGGATTTTTCCTCAGCATGCTTTTGATAAGGCCTCGGCTGCGCAGATAAGGGAGGGAAAGAGGTTGGTACAGCAAGCCAGCCGGTTAATGATAAAAGAGAAAAATGATTTTAGACTTACAATGAACCGGAATACATGGCAGGAATAGGATCCATTATCAACTTGTATATTTTGTTGATCAATGTCTGCACATCCTACAATCATGATACACATTTTTTAATTTACATCATGTTTTTTAATTCCTCAGAAAAATGATCAACAAACTTTAAGGATACTTACGGAAGCTTTGAATGGAGGTTTATGAGCAGCCATTTCATACATGCAGCATCCTGTTAAATGCCAGGATGATGTATTAAACGTTAATAAAAAAAAAAAAGTGAAGAAGTGTATGATCATAAGTAAGAAAATGAATGAAGAATATATGGTTAATACCCAAAGACCAAATGTCCGACTTTGATCCGTAAGGTATGTCAGTAAGAAGCTCAGGGCACATGTAACTTGGAGTTCCAACAACCTATAATAAAACACAGTGTGACTCTTCATATATGTATGTGTCTCAAAAACAGCACAAAATTTGCTAGTGTCATTTATTCAGAACTTACAGAGGATGTAAGGTCATCAGAAGTCAGAATCTTAGCGAGTCCAAAGTCACCTGAGACCGGAATGGGGATGCGTTAATAGCTGACAAAGAGGCCAAGGCAAGTGAATCTAAAAAATTACCAAGCCGTATGTCTTGCTCTTTTGTCAAGAATATGTTAGAACACTGAAAAGACATGTGATTGAGAATTATTAGATGTTTGGAACAGGAAAGGAGCACAAAATTTTGGAAGTCAAATCATATCTAAGCGGGTTACCTTGACATCACGGTGAATAATATGGTTGGAGTGCAGATAATCGAGTGCCATTAAGAGTTGGACAAGCCATTGGCATAGTTTCTGATATGGTTTAGTGGGTTCTCTTCAGGGATAATGCCAGTCATAGAGTGTAAGAACGGGAAGAGATAAGCAATGAAAGACAAACCTCTTCAGGGAAATGAACACCACATGCTCTTTTTATGGTTTCTGTCCTGCAAAATTCAAATCCAAAATATATATAAGCGCCCATTTCTTCTAACTTATTGAAGTGTGGTTTATATATATAATGGGGGGAAACTATTTGTACATACATGTCTCCGCCTTCACAATATCCAATAACGATGCACACATAGCAACCCTTGAAACAAGAAAGATAGATGATAAGTAGAGAAGGCAGCCAGAGAATTTCATGAGCAAAAGGAGAGAAGGAGAAGAGACCTTTTCAACCCATGAATCTTTGTACTCTACAACAAATGGATTGCGGACAGTAGAAATGAGCTCCATCTGAAACATGAATGGTGGGGGGAAGGGTCCAAACTCATACATTCATATATAATCTTAAAATCCAAGGAGAACAAAATAAAGGGTGGAATAGAAGAAAAACACAAACCTCCTGATGAGCTGATCGGCGAGCCCTATCAGACTGGCGGGCGAGACGGATCCTTTTCAATACGTATCTGTAAAACCAAAAAAAAAAACAGAATCAAAGAATTAGAGCAAAATACAATGAGCAAAGAAATTAAGACGCAAAAGGCAGAGAAGTAATAAGGAAGGAACGAGAGAGAGGGTACTTGTTTCGTTCTTGTTTGTGTCTGACAAGAAGAGCAGAGCCAAAGGACCCTTTCCCGATCTGCTCCAAGACTTCATACCGCTCCATAGAGAGACACGCTTGCTAATAATTTCACCACAAGACGTCTTCAAACAAAACAAATTTTAGTATAACAAAACAAAAGAAAAGAAAAACTCTTAAGGCTATTATTTAGATGAAGAGAACTATACTATACAGAGTCACGGAGAGANTTAAACTCCAAGGAGAACAGAATAAAGGGTGGAATAATAGAAGAAAACACACAAACCTCCTGATGAGCTGATCGGCGAGCCCTATCAGACTGGCGGGCGAGACGGATCCTTTTCAATACGTATCTGTAAAACCAAAAAAAAAAACAGAATCAAAGAAACTAGAGCAAAATAGAATGACCAAAGAAATTAAGACGCAAAAGGCAGAGAAATAATAAGAAACGAGAGAGATGATACTTGTTTCGTTCTTGTTTGTGTCTGACAAGAAGAGCAGAGCCAAAGGACCCTTTCCCGATCTGCTCCAAGACTTCATACCGCTCCATAGAGAGACACGCTTGCTAATAATTTCACCACAAGACGGACGTCTTCAAACAAAACAAATTTTAGTATAACAAAACAAAAGAAAAGAAAAAAACTCTTAAGGCTGTTATTTAGATGAAGAGAACAACTCTACTGTACAGAGTCACGGAGAGAGTAGAGAGATACGAAAGTTGGCATCAATCACAGAGCTACAGAGAAGAGGGGAGGCAATCCAATCAGTGTCAAAGTCATTGCACCAAAATAAAAATATGAAAAACAAATAAAGAGTAGCTTTCAGCGAGATTTATGATTGCTATCAACAAACAGTAATCATGAAAAAAGGCGAAAACCAAAAGAAAGAGTAGGAAACAGCTCCGATGCCGTAATGATGCACAATGTCCAAAAATATTACTATATACCTCTTTTGGAGCTTCTTCAATCGTACCGACACGGCGACACCGTGGTCGATGAGCAGAGAATCAATCTATTTTGTAAAATGGAACCTTTATCAAAAAGATGAAATATATAAAAATCATTTTCTAGAGGCCAAAAGTTGCGTGTGAGAGAGAAAGAGAGAAAGAGAGAAAGTGAGAAAGAACCTAACCTGACCAGAGAGAGAGGAGACGACTCGTGGCCGTGGGAGAGCGGCAAACTTAACAGTTTCCCATCTACGTTTCGCCTTCCTTTTTAAAAAAATCAAATTACGTTTGAGATTTTCTCTGAATTTTCTCAAATCTTTTTATTAGTTTTATTTAGATAGAGAAATTAAATAAAAACAAAACTTTGCCTTTTCAGTTTTTTTTTTTTTCTTTTTTTGTTTTCTAGTAGCTAAGCTGAAGTAGTAAGGTACAACCATTTTCTTCTGTATGCGATTATTAATTATTTGTAACTGAAAAAAAAAATCATAGAGCTAAAAGCAAATTAGTAATTCAACTACCAAAAAGAAAAGGAAAAAAGCAGTCCCAGTTAGCTACACACATCGCTACCAAAAAAAGCAAAGTATATTTCTTAAAAATAATGAACGATTTTTAAAAGTAATCTCTATTTAATTGTTGGTGTTTTAAATTAATAAATTAAAGAATCAACCTGGGCCCTATGCGATCATATTGGAAAGCCCACAGAGAGGAGTCCAGCAAGCAAAGGCTATCGACGTTTAATTCCCAATTTTACCCACTGGAGTCCGGTGCCAGTACCCACACCTCCTGGGTTTGTTGCTCTCCGATGGCTCCGGCGGTGAAGAAGAAGAAGCAGCAGCAGCAGCAGCCTTCTTCTTTGGATAATAATAAGAAGAAGAAGAAGAAGAGAATGAAGGCAGTTCCTCTGGATCCGGAGGCTATCGACTGCGACTGGTGGGACACTTTCTGGCACCGTAACTCTTCTCTCTCAGGTTTTTCAGATCTGCTCTTCTCTTCTCTGAGGATTTCATTAATTCAGTTGATCATCTCTCTCTGTTAGATGATTTTAGCTTATAGATTGCAGCTCTCTCTCTTTATATTTTCCAGTCCCGTTAGATGAAGATGATGCGTTCAAGCACTTCTTCAGGGCTTCCAAGACCACCTTTAGCTACATTTGCTCGCTCGTCAGGGAGGATCTCATCTCTAGACCTCCCTCTGGACTCATCAACATCGAGGGTAGGCTTCTTAGCGTTGAGAAACAAGTCGCCATTGCTCTTAGACGCTTAGCCTCTGGTGATTCTCAGGTCTCCGTCGGTGCTTCCTTTGGTGTTGGCCAGTCCACTGTTTCCCAGGTTACTTGGAGATTCATCGAGTCTCTCGAGGAACGCGCCAAGCATCATCTCCGTTGGCCTGATTCCGACCGGATCGAAGAGATCAAGTCCAAGTTCCAGGATATGTACGGCCTCCCCAATTGCTGCGGAGCCATTGACACCACCCACATCATCATGACCCTCCCGGCTGTGCAAGCCTCCGATGACTGGTGTGACCTCGAGAAGAACTACAGCATGTTCCTTCAAGGTGTCTTTGATCACGAGATGCGATTCCTCAACATGGTCACCGGCTGGCCAGGCGGCATGACCGTCTCCAAGCTTCTCAAGTTCTCCGGCTTCTTCAAACTCTGTGAATCCGGTCAGATTCTAGACGGGAATGCCAAAACTCTTTTTGAAGGTGAAGAAGGATCCCAAGTCAGAGAATATGTAGTTGGAGGGATCAGTTACCCGCTGCTTCCTTGGCTTATAACTCCTCACGACGACTGCGATCATCCCTCCTCTGATCCCATGATGGCCTTCAACTACAGGCATGAGAAGGTGAGGTCAGTCGCAGCTACGGCCTTTGCGCACCTCAAAGGAAGCTGGAGGATTCTGAGCAAGGTTATGTGGAGGCCAGACAGAAGGAAACTGCCTAGTATAATACTGGTTTGTTGTTTACTGCATAACATCATAATCGACTGTGGGGATTATTTGCAAGAGGATGTTCCTTTATCTGGTCATCACGACGCAGGTTATGCAGACCGCGTATGCAAATGCAAGCAGACTGACCCGCTTGGTAGTGAGCTGAGAGGATATCTCACTGAGTATTTGCTGAGGTGAGGATCCTAACCTTCAATATATACCAGATTAACAGCATTGCTTGATTTAAATAATATAGTCAATTAGACCCTCCATGTATAAGTATAATCGACTCATCCTCAAGTGTGTGATTTATTAACTAGTCACTGTTGTTGAGAGGAGTTGATAATTTCCCAATGTAAAATACTGTAATGTTATTTTATTAGAAGTTGGAGTTTTGAGTTGTTGGGGTGCCATCAAATTATATTAGCTATATTTGTCTGACTGCGTTGAAAAGTTTTATGATTCAAAAATCCAACAAAAGAAAGAAAAAAAAGGTATATGCTGGTGGATGCGTCTCGGTTTTTGGTTATTTGTGCTCACAAGTAACGACGGACGAAGATTCCCAACATATTCACATGACAAACTATATAATCTTTAACAATTACGTAATCTAATACGAATAATCATATATCTATATAAATAAATACTAGTAATCTTGGAGAGAGTCGTGATGCGGATGCGGTCAAGTTATGAATGAAAGTGGACCTTTTTTGGGTTTCGATAGATTGCGTCAGGAACCAAAATAAGTTGTTCATTTCTCCACGTATAAAAAATGATCGGAAATTCGAATGTAAAATGTACAAGAAATATGAGATTTTGAAACTTGTCATGTTACAGACAATGTACAAACATCTATGATAGATAGGTGATCTAAAATCATGGACTAAAAGAGAGACATATATCGGAAATATAAATAAATTTTGGCAATATATATATATATATAGTATAGTGTAACTTCTCAATAATTGGTAAACAACGAAGAAAGTATCCTGATAACAGACCGTTGCACTGCTGCGCCAAACAAGACGGTGAAAGAAAACGCGATTCAACGGCGAAAGACAGACAGGAACAAAAACTATACTACTACTAGTATGTTGTTTCGTTTGTGCCTTTTCAGAGAGTTTATTGTTTTTTAGGTTTTAATAATAAATAAATAAGTAAAAGTGGAAAAGGGCATAAAAATTGGGAGAATTTGGCCGGTGAAACAGTCAAAAAGACGTATACGGACGGAGAAGATTTGGTCTCTCGCTCACCCAAAACACTCCAGGCAGCGATCGGATTAGATTGGATTGGATCGGATCGGATCCTCTCTAATCAAACAAGTATTAAAGAGTGAGTTAGTTTGTGGAGACCACCAAAGGCACCAAACTCTTTCAATCAATATAACTTACATACTTGTGTTGGGTTCTTTCGTCTACTAATTCTTTTCTTTGTCTTCTTTTGTCTCTCGGTGATTTTCTTTTTTTCCCTGTTGTTGTTGACCCCTTTCTCTCTCTCTTTGTCTCTCCACCACATGTTTTTTGGAATTTCTCACAAACCCTAGAGAGAGCTTAGCATTTTTTGTCCTCAACTCACACTGATTGAATTGAACGAACAGCTTAATATAATTTCCTCGTCCCTTATTCTGATTCTTTTGGATCACTTCAGTTTTTATTTTCAATTATTCTTATTGGTTGGTGGGTCTTCTTCTTCTTCTTCAAGCTCCCCAGCAATGGCCTCTGGCGGCGGTGAGGCGGATAAATCTGTGGATCCCAAATTAGGCGGCGTTGGGAGCAGAAGCGCCGGTGAAGAACGATACTTCAGGGCGGATACTCTTGACTTCACTAAATGGGATTTGCATATGGGTCAAAGCTCTACTAGCGCCGCCGTCACCAACACCAGAACTCCTCCTCCTCCTCCTACTCCTACTCCTCCGGCGGCGGCTATGCAGGAATGGGAGATTGACCTCTCCAAACTCGATATGAAGCACGTCCTCGCTCACGGCACCTATGGCACTGTCTACCGCGGTGTCTACGCCGGCCAAGATGTCGCAGGTCCCTCTCTCTCTCTCTCTTCTTTTCTTTATATTCTTTCTTTAGGATACCCCTCCCAATCTGATTTTTATTTGTTTTGATGATTGCAGTCAAAGTGTTAGATTGGGGTGAAGATGGTTACGCCACTGCAGCTGAAACCAATACTCTGCGTGCTTCCTTTGAGCAAGAGGTCGCCGTCTGGCAGAAGCTCGATCATCCCAACGTCACAAAGGTAATTACATTTACAAAGCCACAAGACAACCAACCCTTTTGACTACACACTACATGTTTTGTTTTCTTTATAACAACTTCTCTCTCTCTCTCACACACACACAGTTTATAGGAGCATCCATGGGGACCTCTGATCTGAAGATCCCCCCTCCTGGTGATTCTGGCGGACGTGGTAACGGTGGTGCTCATCCTGCGCGGGCCTGTTGTGTTGTCGTTGAATATGTTGCCGGAGGCACCCTTAAGAAGTTCCTCATCAAGAAATATAGGTCTAAACTACCCATCAAGGATGTCATTCAGCTCGCTTTGGATCTCGCTAGAGGGTAGTAAATCTCTCCTCTTTTGCTTTTTCTTAATGTTTTTTAACGCCTCATTTGTGCATTCTGAAACTATTCACACAAGAAAGATCCTTTTATCTCTTCCTTGTTCTTGTCATCTCAGGATGAGTTACCTCCACTCCAAGGCGATTGTACATCGGGACGTGAAGACAGAGAACATGCTGTTACAACCTAACAAGACGCTCAAGATTGCTGATTTTGGGGTTGCTAGAGTCGAAGCTCAGAACCCTCAAGACATGACCGGTGAGACTGGAACACTTGGATACATGGCACCTGAGGTATGTATGTTTGCCCTATATATAGACCCAAAATCCCTCAGGGCATGTTTGTTATGGGGAAAAACTAAGAGGTTAGCTTCTTCTGTTTCTGGTGCATAGGTTCTTGAAGGAAGGGCTTACAACAGGAAATGCGATGTCTATAGCTTCGGTGTATGCCTCTGGGAAATATACTGCTGCGACATGCCCTACGCTGACTGTAGTTTCGCTGAGATCTCTCACGCCGTCGTTCATAGGGTTAGTTCGTCTCTCTATCTCTCTTTAAATAAAACCTCTCCGATGTTACTGTATATGTTAAAGCTATAATCAGGAAATCTAATCGCCTCACTGTTTGTTTTTGTTTGGTTGGTTGGGTGTATGTTGCTCTCAGAATCTGAGACCAGAGATTCCGAAATGCTGCCCAAGTTCGGTGGCAAATATAATGAAGAGATGCTGGGACCCGAATCCAGATAGGCGTCCGGAGATGGAGGAGGTGGTGAAACTGCTGGAAGCCGTAGACACAAGCAAAGGAGGTGGAATGATAGCTCCAGACCAGTTTCAGGGGTGCCTCTGTTTCTTCAAACCTCGTGGCCCCTGATCCCTTTGTCTGATATTCTTCTTGAGAGAGCTGCGTGATTCTTTGGGTTTTGTAACTTTTGGAACTAGTGTGGGTTTTTTTTTTGGTTGTCATAAGAATCTCTCTTTGTTTTTGTTCTGCTCTCCATGTAATTTATTACTAGTACTACACAGAGTAATCGTGTAACGTTGATTTACCATGATGTCAGTATGTAAAAACATTTGGTAAAGCGATCTGATAAGAAGAGAAACAACTAAAACTTACCACTGGAGAAGATTAACATTGAAAAAGGTCTAATAAAACATAGATTACAAAACAAATACGTAGTAGAGAAGTAGAAACAAACAGAAAAAAAAAAAAACATAACTATATATATTTTTGGTAGGTAAGTCCAGATTTATTTGTTCACGTTTCTCGTATCACACAGAGTAGACGATTCCGTGGTTGGTAGGTGGCGAAAACTCTAGGGAAGATGATAACCGGAAGCTCGAAGGCGTCTTTTAGCTCGATGAAAGAGTTCCTGAAGGAGACGGGCGGGTATGCGGTAATAGACGGCGGGCTTGCGACGGAGTTCGAGAGACATGGAGCAGATCTCAACGATCCTCTCTGGAGCTCCAAATGCCTTATCACTTCTCCTCACCTCATTCACACCGTAAATCTCTTTTCCCGTCTTTCAGTTGGTCAAATCTGAAATCGAACCAAAAGCTTTGTGCTTTTCTTTTCGCTTTGTGTGTGAATAATGGATAATCCCTTGGATTTAGATGATTGAGGGATGAAGTAAAGCATTCTCATTTCCATTGACGGTGAATTATCAAGCACATATAGAATCCCACTTGTGTGAATCCTAAACCCTTTTGGTAGTTTTGGTTTATACTTTTATTAGATATGTGGATGGGTTTGCTTAGCTGCTTTTGTAATTCTTGATGGTGAGCAGGTGCATCTCGATTACCTTGAAGCTGGTGCTGATATCATCGCCAGCACTTCTTATCAGGTTCTTCTTTCTCCTCATCATCTCATCCTTCTCTCTTCTCCTTTCTGGACACTAATAAAACAGACTTTGTTGGATTGATCGTAAAATTTCTTAACAGGCCACGATTCAGGGGTTTCAAGCAAAGGGCTTTTCTAGAGAGGAAAGTGAATCTTTGCTTAGAAAGAGCGTCGAAATAGCTTGTCAAGCTCGGAACACTTACTACGACAAATGCGCAACTAGCTCCTCCTCCATCGATGATATCATTCTTATAAAGCGGCCTATACTAGTTGCGGCATCAGTCGGTAGCTACGGTGCATACTTGGCTGATGGATCTGAATACAGGTTTGTAGATGATTTGAGAGTTTTTGCGTTGGAGCCTGTGGATGGATTCCATATACTTTGAGCTTTAGACTTTTGCTTTCTGTGGGTTCCATTTATTTTTTATAAACTACCTTTTGTAACTACTGTTGGTGGTTTTGTTATCAGTGGAATCTATGGTGATTCCATCACGCTGGAAAAACTCAAGGACTTTCACCGCAGACGACTCCATGTTCTGGCGGAATCTGGTGCTGATCTTATAGCATTTGAGACCATTCCAAACAAGATTGAGGCTCAGGTACACTGATACTGATGGTTCCTCAGCATCATGACATGTTGGATCTTTTCATATCCCCCATTATTATTGATGCTATTTAGCTTCTGCTGGGTGTTTTAAGTTTTGGTTTTGTTTCTGTGATATGCTGCAAGGCATTTGCTGAGCTGTTAGAGGAGGGAGATGTGAAGATTCCTGGGTGGTTCTCATTCAACTCAAAGGATGGCGTGAACGTGGTTAGCGGGGATTCCATCAAGGAGTGTATCGCCATAGCTCAATCTTGTGACAAAGTAGTGGCGGTTGGAATCAACTGTACCCCTCCAAGATTCATCGAGGGCCTAGTTACTGAGATAGGAAAGGTGCGGCTTGGATCCACACTCATTAGGTATTTGTATTTGTATCTGTAGAGACACACTAAAAGGTTTTGCATAAACTTGTAGGTGACAAGCAAGCCCATACTAGTGTACCCAAACAGCGGAGAGAGCTATGATGCTGATCGGAAGGAGTGGGTGGTAAGTCATATATATATATGTATGTATATATATATATATATTCTATTTTATTTGTCTTGAGAGACGAAACGAGCAAAATGCAGAAAACAAACACACATAGACAGATCTCTTCTGAGTTGCTTAAAAACTGTTGCAGGAAAACACAGGAGTTGGAGATGAAGACTTTGTATCATACGTGGAGAAATGGATGGATGCAGGAGTGTCTCTTCTGGGAGGTTGCTGCCGCACAACACCAACCACCATCAGAGCCATCCACAAGAGACTTGTCAACCGCAGATCTCATTAGCTCTCGACAATTTCACTCTCTTACTATGAATCTCTGGAATTTTGTACCAAAATATCGTTTTCCCTTGTAGCCAAAAACAAAAACCAAAAAAATAATGTAGCCTGTTGGTGCGTGCTCCTCCTACTGATCTCTCATTTTGGCTTGCAGAAAACAAAATACTAGTCTAATGGGTTATTTGCCCAAACAAAAACAAAAAAAAAAAAATGTCTAATGGGAAATACTGGCTTGTATCTCTGATGAAGGGACCACTTCTCATCTATCATTAGAAACTTCAATAGCTTCTTTTTTTGAGATTTATATCTTTCAAGTGTTAATAAAGCTAGTTTTTATTTTCGCCAATTTGATGACTTGTAATCCTTCATAAGAATTTTTTATGTTCACGCACACCATTGTTATTGTCATTGGTGTGGTCAGAACGTTTTTTTGTTTGCCGTCAGTCACAATGTTTAGTTTAGTTTCAGATTATGTATTTAGGTTGATATATTATTCATGGGTTGGAGGAGCATTGTTTTTCTACATTCCATTGCTAGAGACCTTCAAACAATTTCAAAGTATCTTTCTTGGTGTGAGATGTTGGATGGATTAGCGTTGGGAACGAATTCCTCGTCATTCATCCATTTTGGATGGATTGTGAGGTGCCAAAGCTTCGGTTCCCTCGTTATTTGGTGTACTGATGAGAGCGTACGTATAGAAAGTCCTCAAAGGAATGGTCAGGCACGTTCAACAAGCTTGCGTCGTATGCCAAGATCATTAATTTGAGAGTAGCTTTCTTTATTCTGTTACAAACAACTCTCGGGACTTCCCAATGGCTTTGATCGAATAGAGTATAGGAGGTAGCAACTTAAGGCTTTTAAATGTAAAAAAGATAGAGATGTACACTGCACTATATACTGTTTCATCATTTTGTTCATATGTGAGAGAGATGTCAATGCGCTCGGGTTTCAGGGAGCGTTGGACTTGTAGTTGTATCGTACGGCTGGGGAATTATGAGATTTGATGAATAAGACCACACATTATTTTTGATGTGTGATCGGCTTTTCTGAATTTATACTACCAGATAAACAATACAGAAAGAGATGAAAACAGTAACATCATCCTTTTTAACTTTTTACCCCTAAACCCTAGCTAATAATAACCTCCTCCATGTTCATGAAAGTGATGTTTTACCCACACATCCAAAGGACTTCAAAATTTCTTCTTTCAAAGTTAAAAACTTTCACATCGCCCCATCCTTCCTTCCAACTTTCCCCTTCGATAAAAACCTGAAAACGTGTTACTTCGTCGCATCTATCAACATTTGTTTCTTTTGCATGTGTGACATAATATACTTGGAAATTAATTTGTTTCTACCTTTAGATAACTTAGCATAATGATGAATTTAAATATATTTTAAAAAAAAAGAAAAAAAAAAAGAGAGAACGTTTCCAGCCAAAAAGTTCGTAGATAATAATTAATACTCGGATATTAATTTATCTCTACTCATTTGAGATAAATTATAATAATCCAAAAACAGGCTTACCAAATCATTCTTAATATTGTTCTAGCTAAGGTGTTATCATGAATCTTTTATGATACCCAACATGTGCCGAATATTAGACAAAGTCGCCTTCATTAACAAAATTTATTATTAATTAGTACTATATTATTCAATAGTATTACACTATTGTATTGTTTTAATACAAAGACAATTCACAACAGAGAGATAGACACACACACACAAAACAGCAACAACCTTGAAAGTTATTTTTCTCTCAGTTAAATAAATACGAGTTCGTATTTCCGGTATCTTTTAATTGCAATGTTCGAATTCTTTATTGTTGGGTGTACTTGTGTGTGTAGTTGACGTACCAGAATAAACAATGGTGACCATTAAGTATTTTAACTCTTTAACTAATCAGTACGTTTCTCTCTAATCAGAGAGGACTCATTGGCATTTAACAAAAACAAAGCGTAATTATATCATATAAGTACTTGTTACAACTGGCACAGGGTTTCGTAGAGGCAGATAAAGTAATTGAGCCTTAAATTATTTTTTAATTATAAAAGAAAAAGGAATGGCTGTTGAAATATACTCCCTCTCTATCAAGATTTTCTAGTATTTTTTCTTGTATAATGATTTTCAGTATACTTTTATCAATTAATGCTAAGAAATTATAAATTTCAAGAATCTGAAGATTTAAAAGTTTGATGAAATACTATTGGTTAATAATTATAAAATATTTTATTATAAATAGATAATACACTTATTGTTAAACATTAAATATTTTTCTTAATTCATGTAAAAATCCAACATTATCTATTGTGATATAGAGGGAGTACTAATGTGTATATCATTATTTATTATATGCTATATTTTGAAAGAATAATTAAAAAAATGAAGATAAAAATTACGCTAATTAGTAAAACTAAGTATTGGTCTGAACAAACAGAGACGGTCTCCCACATGCAGCATGTGTCATTTTAACTTTACCTTACAACATTTATACTAGTGCATAAAAACTCACCAAACAAGGTCTTAAAAGTGAAAACTCGATTTTATTATATTCATATAAATTTTAGATAAAGCAAAATCCGAGGGCATTGGTTGGTCCCTGTAAGTTAACCCTACAAGATCCTAGTATCTTTTTATGTTTATAAAATAAACAAAAGTTAGCTCATATATAGATTCATGTATAGCATTTCAATACTATTAACTTTGTGTCTTCACTGTCTTGTGTTTAGACAAATATTTCTGGATGAGACTCGAGAGTCTACCCAAACCGTAAGGCACAGTGATTTAAACCGATCTTATGTTCGTTTCGTATAGTTATATTATATATGTCACTCATAGGCTATATGTAACATGACATTGTATTCTTGCAATGGCTAATGGGGATATTACACGTTTGAATGAGATGATGGTCCCTTAGACATTTAGTCTAGATTATTGGGTCGTCAAATTAAAAGAAACCCCTCCTCTTTTCCACACAACAAAACTCAATTTTATAAAATCTCACATTTTACTAAAAAGTGCCTTACAAATAAAATTTGGTAAACGTGTTAGTGCCCTTTTCTATGACAAACACACACACACACACACAAATGTAGATGAACCCATATATATATATATATAAAGTGACATATATGTTGCTGTAGTTGTTGTCTCCCGAAACCTCAAACTTCACCCTTTAAACATGCATCTACCATATAGCTCACCAATCCACTCCCTCGATTTGCTTTTACTAAATATATGTTGGCGACATATTCCCAAGAATTGAGATATCTCGTTTTTGTTTTGTTGCGTTTGTTTGAATTGCCAAAACCGGGATTTGTATTTGCAATATGCAAAATATGGAATAGAATAAATGAAAAGTGTCCATTTCCTTTTTTTTAATAGATATCATGGATGGATTGTGTACCTAAAGTAGGCACATATATATGATATATTACTGTTTGATACCATATATATACTTGATTTGTGAATTTCTAAAAAAGTGTATAACATATATTCTTGATTATGATTTCACAATCTACAAAGAGTAAATGTTGGAGGAATTACAAAAAAAAAATACTACTTAAGTATTTGAAGACTAGAAAAACAAAAAAGGAAAC
The DNA here is from genome assembly GCF_000633955.1 of Camelina sativa. Taxonomy (NCBI): domain Eukaryota; kingdom Viridiplantae; phylum Streptophyta; class Magnoliopsida; order Brassicales; family Brassicaceae; genus Camelina; species Camelina sativa. The sequence goes on from NC_025700.1 coordinate 125,414, forward strand.
ATAATAGCTGGAATTGGAGGCAGTAGTCAGTAAACTAGTGAAATACCAAAAAATCAGAGCTTGGCCTTGGAGGAGGATATATATATATATATATATACCAAAATTAGTATTACCATAATAATAAAGATAAAGTAAACATATATTTATGGGAAGAAAATTAATAGTAATATACGACAAAATCAATGAGAGAGATATGAAAACGAAAAAGTCTGAGGGGGGGGGAACTGCAATAACTATGGACTAGCAACTATCAAATTTATTTAGTAAAAAACAAATTAAAAAAAAAAAAAAAAAAACGGGTAAATGAGAAAGTTACGACCGGGTGGGTTAAAAAAACCGGAAACAGGAAAAAACGGGTACAAATCGGATTTATTAATTTTCTTTAAAAAAAAAAAAAAAAAAAAGAAGGGTCGGACCCACAATTTTTAGTACTAAAGATGCAGAAGAAAGAGAGAAAGAGAAAGAAAGAAAGGAAGAAGAAGAAGAAGAAGAAGGTCTGGACTCTGGAGAGAGACAATATCGTATGGCAGTTTCATGATCCGTTCCTTTTGTTCTTTAGAGAGAAAGAGAAAATACATTTTTCCAGAAAACAACAAGAAGATCAAGAAGAGGAAAAACCGGGTTGTACCCGAATACCCATCTATCTCTCTCTCTTCACCCGGCCGGATTCCAAAGTTGTTGTCTTTCGTTTGCCTCCCCCTCTTCCCTTCCCTTTCTTGTTCTTGGAGAGAGAGTGAGAGATAACAAAACACCAAACCAACAACCTCTCTCTCTCTCTCTCTCTCTCTCTCTCTCTCTCTCTCTCTCTCTCTTTCTCTCTACTTTGCTCTGTGCCCTGAAACGAGGGCTCCTTTGTTTCTGCCCCTTCCTAGGATTTGCAACACTTAGATTAGATTAGATTCCCTAATCTCTCTCTCTCTCTCTCTCTCTCTCTCTCTCTCTCTCTCTCTCTCTCTCTCTCTCTCTCTCTCTCTCTCTCTCTCTCTCTCTCTCTCTCTCTCTCTCTCTCTCTCTCTCTCTCTCTCTCTCTCTCTCTCTCTCTCTCTCTCTCTCTCTCTCTCTCTCTCTCTCTCTCTCTCTCTCTCTCTCTCTCTCTCTCTCTCTCTCTCTCTCTCTCTCTCTCTCTCTCTCTGTTTTTATATAACAAGTGGTCTCTCACATTGACCTCTTTGTATTCTCATATAATTCGTCACCCATATATATATATATATATATTCAGTTTTAGTTTTAGAATCAGAAAGAGATCTATACATCTCTCTGTTGTATGAAGCTCAAGAACAATGGGTGAAGGTAGCCTCAAGAAAAGCAAGGTTTCTTTTTTATTTCTCTCTCTCTCTCTCTCTCTCAGTTGACTATGTGTTGTTAATTCTTCTTCTTCTTCTCTCTAAATTGACTACTATATGTTGTTGTTAATGCAGCTTTCATGGCCGAAAACATTGGTCAAGAAATGGCTAAACATCAAGAGCAAATTAGAAGACTTTCACGCTGACGACTTGTTCGACAGAGGAGGTAAACTAACTCTCGGGCGGAATTGTTATTATTATTAGGCTTTGTTTACTCTTATATGTTTTTTAAAAAAATTTTAATAGTACTAGTAAAAAGTTTTTGTTAACAGTAAGTAAGTAAATAAATACTAGTGTGTCTTTTTTTTCTTGTCTATGAATGTGATGAGAATGAGAGAACACACAACAGCTTTATATAACTCATCTTTTTAATATTATATATAGATAAAGGAATACCTTTTTTTTTTTTTTATATATATTTTTTTGCAGGTGAAGGTGGAGGAGATAGGAGGAACAATGTCATTGAAAGAGAAATTGGTATCCCCCCACTCGTCATTACAAACCAAACCAAACCAGTGCCTTTTTAAAATGGTTAATTAAAAAGAAATTGGTTTTGCAGAGACGACTCATCCACGCAAGAGGAATAGCGGAAGAGCCAGACGACGAAACAAACCCGAATTCGATCCACCACTTCCACTTGATCATCATCTTCTTAGGTAGGTATCTTTCTTTCTTTGGGAGCCTTTTTGTTTTTTGTTTTTTTTTTTTTTTTAAATAATACTAAATTTTAACACACATTGACATTATTATTATTATTATTTTTTTTTTTATATAAAAAAGGGTATTTACTGCTACATGGAATGTCGCCGGAAAATCTCCGCCGAGTAATTTAAATCTGGAGGATTGGCTTCACACTTCTCCCCCTTCCGACATTTACGTTCTTGGGTACCTCTTCTCTCTTCTTCTTCTTTCTACTCTCTTTTTATACTACTATTGTATAATCTCCATCACTCTCTCTAAAGATTTTAGTTTTTTTTTTTTTTTTAAACAGCTTCCAAGAGATCGTTCCTTTGAACGCCGGCAACGTCTTAGGCACTGAGGACAACGGCCCCGCCAAGAAATGGGTCTCTCTCATCAGACGCACCTTAAACACTCTCCCCCTCGGTACCTGCCCTACTCCTTCCCCTGTTCCCCACCCGGTCGCCGAGCTCCACTCTGACTTCGAAGCTGCTGCTAACTCCTCCCTCTACCACCGCACCAGGAGCCTTAGGATGGACACGTCTGCTTCATCCCTGCACCTTCACCGTAGGTTCAGCGTCTGTGACCGTTTCATGCCTGACGATTTCTACGACCAGAGCTTCAGGTATTGCTCCTCTGACGACGACGACGACGACGAGCCAGATTTTCCTTCTCATCATTGTCACTATTCCCCTGTCTCGAGGACTGGGTCCTTTGTAGCAGACGAGAGGGACAAGGGAAGAGACAAGTCCAAGTATTGTTTAGTCGCCAGTAAGCAGATGGTTGGGATCTTCTTGACCGTTTGGGTCAAGACTGATCTAAGGGACAGTGTCCAGAACCTCAAAGTGTCTTGTGTTGGGAGAGGCTTGATGGGTTATCTTGGAAACAAGGTACTTTTCCAGATTCCTTGAGCTTTTTTCTTTCTTTCTATTAACCTCCCAAAATCCTTCAGCTTCTCTAAAAAAAAAATGTTGGATCTTTTTTTAATGTGAAGGGCTCGATTTCGATAAGCATGTCCGTTCACCAGACGAGCTTCTGCTTTGTCTGCAGCCACTTGACATCTGGCCAGAAAGAAGGCGACGAGCTGAGAAGAAACTCTGATGTTTTGGAGATTCTAAGGAAAACCAGATTCCCTAGAGTGAACAACGCAGGGGACGACAAGTCTGAACCCCAGACGGTTTTAGAACACGAGTGAGTTATCATCAATGCTCCTTCCTCTTCACTTGTTTGACTCTTGCAATCAACTCAAAAAAAAAAAAAAAAAAAAACTTCTTTGTNTTAACCTCCCAAAATCCTCCAGCTTCTCTAAATAAAAAAGTTTGGATCTTTTTCAATCTGCAGGGCTCGATTTCGATAAGCATGTCCGTTCACCAGACGAGCTTCTGCTTTGTCTGCAGCCACTTGACATCTGGCCAGAAAGAAGGCGACGAGCTCAGAAGAAACTCTGATGTTTTGGAGATTCTAAGGAAAACCAGATTCCCTAGAGTGAACAACGCAGGCGACGACATGTCTGAACCCCAGACGATTTTAGAACACGAGTGAGTTATCATTAATAATGCCCCTCTTCACTTGTTTGATTCTTGCAATCAACTCAACAAGAAAAAAAACTTCTTTGTTGTGTGTGTGTGTTTTTCAGTCGGGTAATCTGGCTTGGAGACCTGAACTACCGTATAGCTCTTTCTTACCGGTCTGCAAAAGCCCTTGTCGAGATGAGAAATTGGAGAGCCTTGCTTGAGAAAGACCAGGTAAGTTAGTTCTACATTTCAGGCAACCTTTCAAAATCCCAAGAAGTTGGACCAATTATTGTTTTTTTTTTTTATCTAAGAGTGTCAATTTTATTGTTACAGCTACGGATAGAACAACGAAAAGGTTGTGTCTTTGAAGGCTGGAACGAAGGGACTATCTATTTTCCTCCCACTTACAAATACTCTAACAACTCAGATATATACGCGGGAGATGATCGGCTTCCCAAGGCCAAGAGACGGACTCCAGCTTGGTTAGTATACTTGTTTCTCTAGTCCTCAGCAGCATGGAAACTTGATGGCATATATAAATACTGATAGTTTGATTTATCTTAACTGAATGAAGGTGTGATCGCATACTCTGGTACGGGAGTGGTCTTCATCAGCTGTCATACGTTCGAGGGGAATCAAGATTCTCGGATCACAGACCAGTCTACAGTTTGTTCTCTGTAGAGATTGAGTCGGTATGTAGAAACCGTATAAAGAAAAGCTCCAGTTACACCAGCTCTAGGATCGAAGTTGAGGAACTTCTTCCTCAGCGGTATGGATATAACCCGTACTGATTCATCATCATCGGTCCTAAATCCGTTTGAAGACAGATCCCCGAAGGAGGTCTCAAATTAATGTTTCTAAAGCCAGAACCAAAACAAAAAATAATTGGTAAATAAATATTTGATGATCATGGAATATGTTAAGTTGTGTGTTTCTAATAATATCATCTGGTCTTGTGGGATTTTTCAGTAGTCGGAGGTTTGTGGTGGACTTTTGACATGCAGAGAGTCATGGAACAAAACGCAGATCTTCTTGGTCAAGATCTCTGTTTCTCGGGTTAGAACAGGACAAGATTCGAGTGCCAAAAAACCAAAAAGAGAGGAATAAGAGAGTAGTAATAAGGTCTATAGGTATTCAGCAGATCAAATACATATATATATATATATATATATATATATATATATATCTTTAGGATTATAGAGAATTGACCAGTCATTAGCTTCTTTTCAGACCACTAGTTTTCTTCTCTAGATAGACGACACACTAGTAGTGTAGGATTCGTCAAACTTGTGCATAATGAATTATATATGTGTATGCTTGGGGATGTAAATTGTAAAATGGATTCTTTGTAAGGACCAATGGGTTTAAGAAGATTTGGAAAGTGCAGATTATCAGTTTCATGTCCTAATAAGATTTTATCACCCTGCCCATACACACCTATATATAATATTGGGATTAAACAGAGAAACATATGCAAAAAGTGTCACCACAATGTGTATTTTTTTTTTTTGGTCAACTGGAATTATATTAGAAAGGATTAAAGCTTTTTACATATTACTACTACAGATCCAAAAGGTACAGAAGCCAAAAAACACTACCCACATTTGGTCTGATACTACTCTACACTCCACTCAAGATTTAGATCTACACAAAAGAATATGCTTATCACGAAAGCCATATTACCAAAAACTTTGATTCAAGCAGCAGCCGATGCCCTTTCTTCGGCAAACAACCCATCTAACCAAAATGGAAGACTCCTAGCAACATACGATTGCAGTCTACCTTCGTCAGTCACACTTTTAGCAATCAATGCAGCTCCTCTGTTTGAAAAAAAGTTTTCCAAAAATAATTTTCACTTTTTAAAGTGTTTACACTAAAAAACCCACCTCCATAGATTGATATCTAAATGAAGGCCAAACTACCGGATTAGTGATCGCTTTAACCAGACAATCATCCTGCAGTGCGAAGATCACATTCTCTACTCTATGACTATTCATATTATCGATGGCCCACAAGAGACCTTGAAATTGAGCATCCTTTTATCATTGATCCTTGAGAAAGTTGTCTTGCTGTGTAAGAGTACCACTCCTTCATGATCTCTTAACACCCAAGCACAACCCGCCAATCTATTCCTAAGAGACCAAGAGATTCCAATATTGCATTTTAACCAATCTAAAGGTGGCCCTGACCACACCTTTTTTCCTTGGGCTACCTCTCTACTCTTAACCAACGAGTTCCTTCCTGCACTATTCGATTCCGCATCACTTTCAGTTGATTCTGGAATTTGAGCTTCTGACCATTCCAACCAATCCTCTTTACTTTTACCAATAATTTCATCCGGAGCAAAGGATTTACCATCAAAGGATACTAGGTTGCGGTTTTTCCATATCCTCCATAAAATCTAAGGAAAATTTTTCCTAAACTCCTCATGCCACAAAGGGTTTTTTAAGTTTGTCACCAAATAATGAAAGTTTGAGAAGACCGAACTGGCTTCGAAACCCCTTTCCGGAGAAGGAATTCCAGAAAGTACCCAAATTTGTCTGGAAAGGGGGTAAGAAAACAAAACATGGTTGATCGTCTCTTCCTCCACACCACAAATCTGACAAATGTCTACCATCTTCATCCCTCTTTTCTTCAGCGCAAACGTAACAGGAAGAGCACCCGAAAGAATTTTCCATAAAAACACTTTGATCTTCGGATCTGTTAGTAAAGTCCACACTTGAGCTTTTAAGGAATTTGTTGAAGGTTGTTGGGTCGCCTCTACCCTGATCTGGAGATTTGCTGAGTGAGACAATAGCCAGTACGCCGATTTAACTAAAAAATCACCACTCTTTGTTATATTTCCACGAGAAAAAATCCTCAATCTCAGTTGTCGGCTTTATTTTTTGAATTCTTTGAATATCATCTAGTAGGAAGTGGTAGAGTAGGGCTTCTTGATCCCAACCCCTTCAAACTCTATCAATCAACTCTGAAACTCTCAAGTCAGGGTTGAAAAAATTATTTCTTCTCCAAGGTGCTCTTCTACCTTCGTCCTCAATCCAGTCATCTAACCAAACTCTGATTGATTTGCCATTGCCTACATTCTTAACCAATCCCTGAGATAAAAGATCTCTTCCAAACATGATGCTTCTCCATGCATAGGAGGGTCGAGGCCTGAGAGTAGCATTTAAAAACTCACAATTTGGGAAATATCTGCTCTTCATCATCAAAGATACTCTGAGGATACTGAAGGATTCTCCATGCTTGTTTCGCCAAGAGTGCTTGGTTAAAGGACTGAATATCCCTGAAGCCTAAACCTCCCATCGCTTTAGGAAGACATAACTTTTCCCAACTTTGCCAATGAATACCCTTAGTATGCTCCGCATTACTCCACCAAAAATCTGCCATGGCACTCGATAGAGTAGAACAAGTGTATTTTGGTAATTTAAAGCAAGACATCACGAACACGGGCATTGCTAGGGCTACAGATTTGAGAAGGACTACTTTACCTCCTTGGGATAGGAACCTACCATACCAACCAGAAAATTTTGCTTTCAACCTATCTTTAATATAGCTCAATAATTCCACTTTTGAACCACTAAAGCTTTCTGGCATACCCAAATACGTTCCTGCTCCCCCTTCTTTAAAGATTCCCATTTTTGATTGGATTGCAGTCTTCGAGACCTGAGTTACCCTTGTACCAAAGGTGATTGACAATTTGTTGAGATTAATGGATTGACCAATAGCTGCCCCATACTTAACCAAAGCGTCCTGAAGAAATGAGACATGCTCCAAATCAGCCTTGCACATAAAAAGGCTGTCGTCCGCAAATAAAAGGTGATGAACTTCAGGTCTTTCCTCCGAAAATTTGATGCCTTCTAGTTTTCCTTCTCCTTGACCTTTATTAAGTAGATACGCCAACCCTTCTGTACAGAGAACAAAGAAAAAAAGTGATAAGGGGTCACCTTGGCGAAGACCTCTCTGAGGTGTGATCATACCAAAAGGCTGATCATTAATCAGTACTGAGAAGGTCATAGTTGAGATACATAACATAACCTAGTTCACCCATCTCTGATGAAACCCCAAAGCAGTCAGTAAAGCTCTCACATAACTCCACTTGACTCTATCATATGCTTTAGACATATCTGTTTTCACTGCAATGAACTGAGAGGAGATGTTTTTATCTGAATTGAGGTTGTGTACCACTTCATGGGCCACCAAGATATTATCATTAATCATTCTCTCTGAAATAAAGGCAGACTGGTTGCTGAAAAAAATCACTGGAAGTAACGGTTGCATCCTTTTGACCATAATTTTAGAGATCACTTTATAGAAAACCGAACATAGACTTATAGGACGCAGGTCACTCATTTCCTCCGGGTTCAGGGTTTTGGGGAGGAGTCATAGATGTGTATAGTTCCACTCCACTGGAAATATACCCTCTTCGAAGAAGGACTGAATTTCTTTAGTTACCTGAGCTCCAACCGTTGACCAATACTTTTGAAATAATAACGCAGTCATTCCATCAGGCCCCGAAGCACTAGTTGGATCAATCGAAAAAACTGCATCTATAATCTCCTCAACCGTAATTTTTTCAACCAAGGAATCATTCATCTCCTGAGTGATTTTAGCTGGAAAACCTGAGAACCACTACTGAAATGATTGAGGATTCGAGGATTTAAAGAGTTGATTGAAATAAGTTGCGGTCACTTCACCTTTTGCCGCCTCCGATTTCTTAAAACCCCCATTGACATCTCTCAGTTGGTCAATTCTTTTGCGATCCCTATTACCTTTGACTGCCCAATGAAAGAACTTTGAGTTTCTGTTTCCAGATTTCAACCATTTCTTTCGGCTTTTTTGCCTCCAATACTCTTCTTCGTTGAAATACGCCTTTGCTAATTCCTTCTTTAGCACATGGATTCTCTGCAAATTAGGCCTACGTTGCGACTGAACTGCTTCCAACATCCTTTCTAGGTGATGATTATTCTTTTTCGAGTTGATACTGTTCTTATTTTTCCACGAGCTCAACCCCTTTCTACAATCTCTCAACCTTTGAGAAACTAGAAAGCCCCTATAAGATAAACCAGGTTTCCACGCTTCCTGATAGCCTCCTTGACTTCTTTTCTAGTAAGAAACCTTTTATCAAAACGAAATTGCCCTCTGTAAGCATCTTGAGAAGCCATTATCCCCACTAGAACCGGTCTATGGTCAGAACCTCTCAAGTCAAGAAAGGCTTGATTGGAAGCTAGGAAAACATCATTCCAGGCTTTGTTACCAAAAGCTCTATCTAACCTACACTGAATCCAATGATCCCCTCTTCTTCCCACCCAAGTAAAGTTATTTCATGAACTTGACAGCTCCATCATCCCACATGCATCCAACATCTCAGCAAAATGTTTGAAAAAGGATTCAGGTCTCCTAGGTCCACCCCTTTTTTCACCATTATTAAGAATGACATTGAAATCCCCTACCATACACCATCTCTCCTTTCTCTAAACTCCAAATCTGGACAATCTCTCCCAAATAGCATTTCTCAGGGAGTTATTCGATCACCATACACACACGAGAGGAAAAAATTAGATGCTCCATACTGAACTTGAACATCAATCAGGTTCTTATCCTCATACAAAAAGTCCAACTGTATACTACTTTTCCACATAAGAGCCAAACCACCACATTTCTCTACCGGCTCCACCGTGAATAATCTATCATACCCCAAAAGACATTGAATATAAAACAAGTTATTTCTACTATGCATAGTTTCTATTAGGAACAAGATCTCAGGAAAATGTTTTTTACGCATTTCCATGAGACGGGGAATCACCAAATCTTGAGACCGTCCCAATCGTTGGCAATTCCAGCTCAGAATGCTCATTACGCATTGGGAGATCCCTCACCTAGGATCACCACCAAAGGATTTAGCTTTAGAAATTTTGCAGAGCTGTTTCCTTCATCTTCTGCTTTTCTCTTCTCTTTTTTCCTTCTCACCAATTCCACCTGGACCATTTGATTCTTGATAGGAAGCTTAGAATTATTGGCTACATATTTTCTTAGACGAGAAGGGGGTTTATTCCTAGCTTTCGTCTTGCTTTTTGAAATAGAGCCGGAAGGGCCAGTTTCAAAAGAACCCAGTCCAGAACCCGTAGCTCTAACCTGAAATGGTTGAGACAAAGCCAAAAATTCACTAAACGCATGATTACCAGCCGATGGCTCGAATTTATCCCCCAAAGCATTCTTGACTCTCAGCAGAGTCCACCATTACAGTAGTGTCCACAAAGAAACCAAAAAACAATACCCTTATCCTTGTTTACATCCAAATGAACCACCGGGGCATTTTCCATTCGGAGAACCATTTTCTTAGCAATGGGATCTAATTCCGCTTCACTAACCGATTTCCTAATTCTGGCTATTTTGATGGCTCTATCTTCATTATTGTTCACCAAAATGTATTGCCTCATTCCTTCTAGCACTTCAGAGGCAATCCTATTCCTACCAGTGGCAGGATCAATCTCCACCTGATCCTCTCTCAAAATACCAAACAGGGGATCAGATTCTTGAAGAAACAATGGTTTTGAAAATCGTGGACTAGGGATACCCGACCTACGCGCTTCCTCTTCTAATCTCTTTCTATTCGCCAGGAGGGGGCAGGAATCCTTTTCATGAGTTAGTCTTTGACACTCGTAGCACCTTTTTTGAATTCTCTCGTACTGGAACCTCACGAAAGTAGAACCACCTCGAGGTAGACTAACTTCTTTGGATCTACGCAAAGGTCTGGCCACATCAAAAAGAACCTTAACTCGCACAAATTCTTGCAACTGAGGTTTGTCTGGATCAAAAGCTACTTCTTTTACTTCGCCAATCAGTTCACCTAAAGCCGTGATGGCTTTGAAAATATAGAAGTTTAGCGGGATATTCCAGATTTGCACCCATATTGGTATGACTTGCAAATAGTTGGCCGGAGAATGTTCATACCATCTGTCTACTGCCAACGACCAATCATTATAAGTATGGGCTCCTTTTGCTAAGACCTCAAGAAGGTCATACTCATTATCGAAAATGAATTGAAATTGTTCCTTTGAAAGAGCAACACCCCTCATTCTTCCAGGTTTCTGCCTTTTCCTAGGCATGACTCGAATTAAATTCACCATTGGCTGACAAGCTGGATTGAGAGTTCTCCCAATGAGACTTATAGCATTTCTCTCCATAGACATGTAGTCAGGAAGATCTGGCATAACAAATGGTAACTCCTCTTCTTCTTCCAACGACATCGCCATCAAAGCTTTGTCCATTGCCGACGGCATGCTTCAAAGACACCAAACACCTGTTTCACTTCACTTAGGGACTTTCCAGATCTGACCGCCCAACTATACCAGACCAAAACAACCCGCGGAACCTTAAAGAGATGGTAGAGATTTTCTTCACCCAGAAAAGTAAGAACAATCAAACACAAACAGATTACTGTGACTGAAATTTCACCAAAACAGGTTGAAACGATGGTAAACAGGAGATAGCGGCTACAAGAGAAAGTGTTTTCCGGTCTAAAAGTTCACTTTTCAACCTAATCAAAAACACTAGGTGAAGAAGAAGATATTAAACCCAAAAAAGGGTGGTTTACAAATCCTTTTTTATGTTAGTCGTAATGTCACCACAATGTGTATACTTATTGGATTCTACAAAGTGGCTTAATCTTTCCCTAAGTTTGGAAGATTATTTATTAACTAATGTTATTTTCTTGTCACAAGAGTTGTCTGTATATACAAACTTACAAAATGATTATTTAAAATTTAAAAAAAACTAAGAAAAACGTTTTAATAATTCAGATTCTCTAAAACAAAACACCAACAAAACACATAAAGAATTTCTCCTAATTTATTTGGGCAAGAAAATGACAAATAAATGATACTAGTATATATTCTTCTGTTTTTTTGAAGTTGGTAATTGGTTGCAAGTATGGGGGAAGTTTTTTGTAAAATGGTAACTAAGCATATAAATGAAGTATTCAGACGAAAAAAAAAAAAAATTCTTCTGTCAACAATAATATATCTAATGTATATATTTCCGTGCATTCCAATGTCCCTTTAATAAAAAAAAAGAGGTCTTGTTGTATTGTATTGTATTGTATTGTATTGTATCTAACAACAACGCGTCTGGTTAAAGCGAGTCAAGTAAACGCAATTATATGATTGGGAGCTCCTTTACTCTCTCACTCTCTCTCTTGGATTTGTTGGGCCTTTAAAAGTTTACAAGATTACTCACCACGTGGGTAAACTTTATTTTACGAAATTTTGAACTCAGAGATTGTCTCCTTCCCCCGCCCCACACACACATGACACACCCGCTCGGTTCAGTATCTTATCAATTCTACTAAATTGCTTTCGGCCGGAGCTTCGTTAGGGTTTTATACAGTACTCCCTCCGTTTAATAATATAGGATGTTTAGAGAAGTATTTTTGTTTTATAATATATGATGTTTCCAACTTTCTATCCAACTTTTAGATTAATTTTATATTATGCAGTCTTGTTTATGATTGGTTAAACTTTTAAAAGTAAATATTTTTTAATATGCGTGCTTTAACTAAAACATTCTATATTTTAAAACGGAAGAAGTATTATCTTTTTGAAATGATACTGACGTATGACTCGTAGATAGATTCAAACAATGAAAATACGAAGAGAAAAATATACTAATTAATATACCATGGTTTACTTACTAGTTACTAGTATTATCTTCTTAACAAGATACATATATATCGAGAAGTTTTTAAAATTAAATCGAAAATCAATTAAGGAAAGGAAGAAAACAATAAGAAAATTACAAACACATGAGGATAGAAAATAAAGTAGGTTAACCGGTGTAAGATCTTGGGCGGTGTTCTGTACGGACGGAGACGAAAGTGATGCTCTAGATCTCCGACAACAGATCTGAGCTCCTCTTGTCCTCCTTTTCTCATCTATTCAATGCTTTTCAAAGGATCTTTGCTAATTCGGCTTATATCTACAAGTTCTTCTCCTTCTACTTCTCCAAGTACAGCTTTTATCAGAGCCGCGTCTCTCTCCTCTCAATCCTTATGAAGCAGAAGAATCACTCTAGCATTATGCTAAGCCCTATGGATGTTTCTCTAGCAAAATGCTAAGTCTTTTTCTTCATTTATTTGCCTTTGGTTCAAGGATTACCTCACCTCTCTGGTTATGGAAGGAACAAGACATGTTTGATGATAAGGATTGCATAAGTCCCCTAGGCTACTCTTACTTCCACCTTGTTTCCACCATGGTTTTTGGTGAGATCTTCCCTTACTCTGTTTTCTCCTTCTGCCGGTTAGCCAATGCAAGTCTCAGTCTGAAAATTCTCAAATGGAGACTATCTCCGCCTATCTATCTCTGGTCCCTATCACTGCAACGGAGACCTCCTAACCTGAAGATAGAGTCGTGGCCTTTTCTCCTCCCCGATTTGTCTTCACCGGCCAGATCCTTCTCAATTTATGTCTCACTTGGTGTGAAGGAATGCCATCAACCTCGTCCCAACTGCTGGCCCATGCCTCTGTTGAAGCTAAATCTCGATCTGGTGAGCTCTTCACCGGTGGACATGCCATTTCGACTGTCAACATTTTTAAGAAGGCCAGATCTGGTGAGTTCTTCACCGGTGGCGATGAAACCCGTGTTAACTCGGCTGATTCTGTCTCTCCCTTCTCATCAATCGAGCATCTGGAGCCAGTTGGTGAATCGAAGGGCTCCAACTCTAGATACACCCTCATGGAGTAACCTGAATTTCAAAGTGACGCTTCCATCGCTGAATTTCTCTAAATTATTTAGCGAACAGAAGCTTGGTCATGGGTTGGCGATGAATTGTCTCCAATATTTTCAAGTTAATTCATTTTGGTGGACCTCTACTGCAAATTATTTGGCGTGGGATAATGATGTATTAAAGAGGATGAGTTCAAAGCCCAATACCATTGGCCAATTTGTAATAACTTCCTCACTATGTGAGAGATCATTTATACAATCTTCCTATAAGGAATGCTTACTCTTCCAATGTTACTTATTATATCATGGTCTCAGTGTGCCATTGCTAGAGCTTATAATCAATCGTTCCAAAGTTAGTACGGTGGGGTTTTATTCTCCCTCTGGAACTAATAAATGAGAACAATTGCATGGAATTGCCAAGGGGCGGGAGCCAAACTGACTCGTCGCCGACTGCGTGAGATGTGTCGGATGTACTCACCAGGCTTTTTATTTCTGTCGGAAACCAAAAACGACAAGTTTTATCTGCAAAAAGTGCAAGCAGATTTAGGTTTAGATAACCTTCAAACCGTTGAGCCTGAGGGCACTAGCGGCGGTTTAGCTTTATTGTATTCGAATGATTTTCCGGTAAAGTTTTTATTACTAGATGACCGGTTAATCGATATCGAAACAATTATTAATGGAAATCGGGTCTATATGTCATTTATTTATGGTGACCCTATCCCTGGAAATCATGATTATGTTTGGGAAAGACTAATGCGTATTGGAGTCTCGAGATTTGAGCCTTGGTTTATTATTGGAGATTTCAACGAAATAACAGGGAATCATGAAAAAAGAGGGGGTAAAAAAAGATCGGAAGCCTCCTTTCTACCTTCCGTGCTATGATTGATTCATGTGGGCTCATTGATTTCCCTTACCAAGGAAACCAATTTTCGTGGATTGGTCAACGGTCAAATGGTAAGATTCGGTGTCGCTTGGATAGAGCCATGGGAAATGAAGAGTGGCACAATATATTTTCCCACACTAATGTGGAGTACATGAAGATGTGGGGTTCGGACCATCGTCCCCTCCTTGCATCTATTCTTACACGTCCAAAAAAGTTTTTGAGAAGGTTTATGTTTGACAAGCGCTGGATAGACAAGCCAGGCCTCAAAGAGGCGGTGGTAGATGGATGGGGAGGGGACGACAATTCTGTTGAACGTTCCATCTTGAAAAAGATCCAAAATTGTAAAAGAGCAATCTCCATTTGGAAGAAAAATAATCAAACAAACTCAGAAAAGATGATTAAAGAACTTCAAGAAAAGATTGATGAGATATATGGAGATGATCAAGCATCGTCGGAAACTCTCCTCAACCTAAAATGGCAGCTCTGCGAAGCCTATAGGGAAGAGGAAGCTTATTGGCATCAAAAAAGCAGAGAACTTTGGCTTGCAGAAGGAGATCAAAATACAAAATTCTTCCACGCTTCCACAAAACAAAGAAGGGCAAGGAACAAGATCACTGGCATCCTTAATCANACCTGGAGTCTGGGTTGATACAGAAGAAGGAATAGAAAAAGTAGTTGTGGAGTATTTTGACAATCTCTTTTCATCCTCGAATGCGAGCGACCCTACCTTGGCCATTAAGGATGTACCTACACTGGTCACACCTGCTATGAACGAGCATCTCACTAAAGAAATATCAGAAGAGGAAGTCAAACGAGCTTTGTTCTCCCTGAATCCGGGAAAAGCTCCAGGACCGGATGGGATGACTGCTTTGTTCTTCCAAAAATTTTGGGAAACCATAAAAGGCGATCTCACTAAGATGGTGAAAAACTTCTTTAGCTCTGGAATTTTTGATAGCAAGCTAAATGAAACAAATATATGTTTAATCCCGAAAGGAGAACGACCTCGTGAAATGTCAAATTTCGCCCTATTAGCCTCTGTAATGTGAGCTATAAGGTGATCTCAAAAATTTTAAGTTTACGACTTAAGAAGTTTTTGCCGGAACTTATATCCGAGACCCAATCTGCCTTTGTAGCAGGAAGATTAATCACAAATAATATCCTCATTGCTCAAGAAAATTTCCATGCCCTCCGTTCCAACCAGGCCAACCGACAAAAATTTATGGCAATTAAGACAGACATGAGTAAAGCTTATGATAAGGTTGAATAGAATTTCCTAAGAGCTTTGATGGAAAAAATGGGGTTTGATCAAAAATGGGTGGGTTGGATAATGTAGTGCATTACTTCCGTCTCCTACCGTATTTTGATCAATGGGGATCCCAAGGTACGGATTAGGCCAACACGGGGGATTCGTTAAGGTGACCCAATTTCCCCATATATATTCATACTTTGTACAGAGGCGCTAATCGCTCAGATTAAGACTGCCGAAAAAGAGGGAAAGATCCAGGGATTAAGAATTTCAAACGCAAGCCCACGGGTTTCCCACTTACTTTTTGCAGACAACAGCTTATTCTTCTGCAAAGCCGATCCTCAGCAATGCAAGGAAATTATCGATATAATCCGCTTTTATGGCGAGGCATCTGGACAAGAAATAAACTTCTCCAAATCTTCCATCATGTTTGGAACCGAGGTCCCGTCTCATATACGTCAAGAGATCAAAACTATTGTTGGGATATCACAAGAAGGAGGCATGGGTACATACTTGGGTCTCCCTGAGAAGATTCATGGGGCAAAGGCACAAGTCTTTGCATTCGTGAGGGATAGACTCCATAAGAAGGTAAACTTATGGACTTCGAAATCTTTATCCAAGGGAGGCAAGGAAGTCCTGATCAAATCAGTGGCGCAAGCAATTCCGACATATGTAATGTCGTGTTTTCTCTTACCAAAAGTTATATGCTCAAAACTAACTAGAGCGATAGCTAATTTCTGGTGGAGCAATAAAGCAGACAGTAAAGGACTACACTGGATATCATGGGAGCAAATGTGTACTCAACTTTCGGAAGGTGGGCTAGGCTTTAGAACGCTAGAAGAATTTAATCTTGCCCTTTTGGCAAAGCAACTATGGAGATTGTTGAGATATCCAGATTCCCTTCTTAGCCGAGTTCTAAAAGGGAGATACTTTCGATATTGTAGTCCATTAGAGATACAAGTATCAAATCGACCTTCATATGGTTGGAGGAGCATGTTGGCAGCAAAGCATGTTCTTTCGTATGGAATTCGCAAGACCATAAGCTCAGGTTTTAATACGTGCATCTGGACTGAACCATGGATCCCAGATACGCCAGCACGACCACCCCAAAGTTTAACTAATGAGAGAAATCCCTTGATTTGTGTTAACATCTTGATAGATTTTAACACAAAAAAGTGGAAAATTGAACGTCTTCGGGAACTCTTCTCCTTGAAAGAAATTACCCTTATTTTGGGGATTAAACCGAGCTTGAATGCCTCGAGGGACGGCTATTCTTGGACTCTGACAAAGTCTGGAAATTATACCGTTAAATCTGGATACGAAGCCGCGAGAGCCATCTCTCGCCCTGCCTGCGACTTCCCTTCTCAGGGACCTAGTGTTACGACACTTAAGGCGCAAGCATGGAAGTTAAAAACATCACGAAAGCTTAATCATTTCGTGTGGCAATGTGTGACTGGGTGCTTGGCAACATGTCAACGCCTGCATTATCGTCATATTGGTAGAGATAAAGATTGTCCTAGATGTGGAGCGGAGGAGGAAACTATAAACCATATGCTATTTGAATGCCCCCCAGCACGTCAAGTATGGGCTTTATCGACAATCCCTTCCCATCCTATGGTGTTCCCTTCACCTTCCCTATATAACAACCTCGATTTTCTATATGGGCGTGGTAGAGACTCTGGTGCAACTGATCAAAACTTGAGAACGTTCCCGTGGATGTTGTGGTACATTTGGAAGGCAAGAAATAAGAAAGTGTTTGAAAATATCTCCGAATCTCCGCAAGATACACTGGAGAAAGCTATCCAAGAAGAAGAAGTTTGGAGAAGAGCAAATAACAGAGACTTAGCACCAGCGGTAGTAGAAGCATGCATACCTTCGATCCCAATTCCTCAAGAATCACTTGTATGCTTTATAGATGGATCTTGGCATACGGAGGTGGATAGGAGTGGGCATGGCTGGATTGCGTCTATCGGTGATAGAATCATGCACATGGGGCTAAAAGGATCACGCAGAAGCTTATCCCCATTACATGCAAAGTTAGATACCCTTATTTGGGCTATGGAGTGTTTATTAGCGTTGAATCTGGATAAAGCTCTTTTTGCTACGGATTGTTCAGACCTCCTAAGGATGACGTCTAATATCGAGGATTGGCCGACCTTTTCATCAGAATTGAAAGACTTTATTCATTTCAAAGATAGATTTGCTAATTTTAGTATTAGATATATTCCCCGAGAGGATAATATCCGTGCCGATAAACTTGCGAAATGTGCAAGAGCACGAGGTTTCTGTTTTTCCTATGTAAGCTCGTCGGTACCTAATTGGCTCTCTCTCAAAGAGAGTCATCTCCGATAACTTAATATATGGGGTTTGACCGTCAAAAAAAACAAGATATATATATCCGACGGTTAGATATTTTGGTCGGGGAGGAACGGCGGAGATTAGAGAGAGGCTAGGACTACCGCATATGCCACTCACTTTCACTGCCCATCCTCCTCCTTCCCTTGTTTATTTCCTTTCTTGTCTTATTATTATTTAACATTTCCTTTTTCTATAGTGGAATACAGAACTACGTCACGTACCAATATTATTATAATATGAAATTGTGTTGCTTCTATATGGTTTCTCATGGGTCTAATATATAAATCGCCAAATGGATATGATGAGGAAGATCCTATTAAGTATTAACTAGATCACAACCACATGCTATGTCGTAACATTACTCGACCCTTTCTGGTAATAAAAGCACCATATCATTCATTTTTCCACTTTGATCTCTATTTAGTCGCTTTCATTTTCTTTTAAGTTTTAACCATCATATATATATATATATATATATTTATTATACATTGATCCATTTGATTACAACTAATAATACACTGATCAATACATATGATAACAACATGTAATTAGAAAGACTGTGACACATTAACTAATACACCCAACATAATTATATATAGGACTCTAAGCTTGTAGGTAAGTTTCATCATAGCAATTTAGATAACGATATATATTTCCATGCTATCACTCGAAGCTTCTAATAATTGTTTTAATAACTTAGTTATACTATATTGAAACGGATGATTGATTGTTATCCTAATCAGTGTTTGATTAATGTTGTTTTAATTTGTGTTTGATCTCTTGTTTTTTCTTGTCAGAGTATTGGATCTGTTGTTATTGTTAATCACAATTATTTATATATATATATGGCTCTCTGTTATTTAAAAGCTCTTTTTTTGTCAACACTATCTATATATATATATATATATATATATATATATATATATATATATATATNTAGCTATGTTATCAATACTTTTTTATTTTCATAACAATCAGATTCATATATGATACATCTACCTCCATGTGAATCCCTGTCGATTGGGATTTGCGAGTTAATCAATCATAAAGTAGAAAAAACAAACAAAACACACAAAGTAAAGGCTCTTCAAATTGATTGTTCGTCAAGTTGGTCACAACTTATAGCATATGATTTTGACTCTTGGACGCTTCCAGTGACACTGATAGGCAGTAGGTTATATTGGCGATAAAAAAATGTATTTATATATACCGGTGGGTGAGTGCTGATTAATGGAAACTTAAAATAATTCATGTAATTACAAATTTGAGTTGTTGGCAGCACACACTATGTTATTATATTATATATTGTATAGTACTTTAGTTAATTAAGATTTAAGAACAAGTCGTAAATCTCATGGTAGGAAAATGCGGGGACAATGTTGATATGAACCTTCACAAAACACGATTTGACAGGTTTCCTTTTCTAATCTAGAAAGGATAGAGATAGATAAACATTTAGAACAATTCTGAATGAAGATTGATCTTTATCAAATATGAGTTTTATGACTTTCTCAAGTTGATCTTTATCTAGAAAAATTAGACCTGTTTTTCTGTTCCCATCAAAAGAGATGCATAGTTGTAAGATTAGCTTCAAAAAAGTTTGCAAACTTAATGAAAAGAAAAAAAAAATCAATCTTATATGTTAGGTGAAGCAACAAAATATACAATTAGAGAAATTAAGATATAAAAATAAGTTTTTAAAAATAGTGGTTTTATATAGTATATGTATATCATTGCCTTGGTCGAAGTTGAATAGAAGTTTTGAAGTGCCGTTCCACGTGGAGATGAAGCTCAACGTCAGCGTCTGCAAGAGACGTTGACGTCAGTGGATATAGAACTTGCATGTAAACTGAATGGGGAGTAGTCGAGAACAAGTAAGATGCGACGTGTATGTCTCTTTTTTACATATTTGTGAGCCACTACAAAATGACACCGTATCACTAGTGATAAAACAGACTTTTGAAATGGGGAGTGGTCTGAGTATAGAAGTGAGATGCAAACGTGCATGTCTCTCTTTAACAAACTATCGAGCTATTAGAATAGTAGTAATGAACAGAACGTGGCATTATATATAAATATATATATATTATATATAATACAGCTTTTGGGTATTGAAATTGACCAACGAACTAACTAATTATACTTTTGAAAGATAAATAGAAGTAAAATGGCAGAGAAGTGGTCAGAGTCGTGCATGCGTCATAGAATTGATCCAACCTTTTTTTGTCAATAGATACAGAAAATAGCAAGCATTATTACAGTTATAATTAAGAGATTACCATAACAAGTAATATAATATACATAAAACAGCAAACATTATGACGTCACCTTCTTCTATATTCAATTGCCTCGACGTTTGCTTCTGTTCCAAGTTTCCTGTCAGTGCCTAGTAATTAAACTACGTCAGATGAGATCATTTGCCTATATTATTAAGCGAATCTAACTGCACCCACACGAGGCCTAACAAATGATACGGTCCAACACTTTTTTTTTTTTTTTTTGGGAAACCAATTAATTAAATTCTTGGATGTTTGGTCACTAAAATAAGCTGATAAAAGAAAGAAAGGGAAATTATATTGGCTATCGTCATAGGTCCAAATAACGGGAATTAACGCCATGACTCTGGCGATTTTGCCTTTGTTATGTAAGAATCTAGGATATTCTTTCATCATATAATATATCCTTACCATATTCAATACCAGCAAAGGCTATTTCTCTAAAATTCGAATAACACGCATTAACAGCCAAAGATTTAGAGGCGAAGAAATAAATGTTAATTACGCGGTTCCAGCTTTAATTAATTTGTTTACTGCAAAAACTGTATAATGTTTTTAACCGCAAAAGAAAATTAATTTTGGTATATAAAGACGGGCCAAATGTTCCAACTCGGTCGCAAAGGACTTAGGGTTGTTAAATAGTAGGTTAATTACAAGTTTTGCTTAGTACTTTGGTGGGAGAAGCGTTGGAATGATAGGCCTCAATCTTAGGATTATAGGCCAACTCAACGATGCCTCTTTTCACATATATTTGTATCTATGGGATCCAATACATACACGGCCCATTCATAAGCGCTCTTCTTCTGTTTTTGAATCTCTTTTATGTTCAGTTAGTCAGACAGTCATCATCATAAACAAAGCACGCGCGACACATAAAAATTAAAGTAGCATTCTAAAGCCTCTGTGAATGAATTCACGAGACGGCCAAAAGACTAATTAAACAAACGCCCAAGACAAGCCTTTATGATTAATAAAAGGTAAAATCAGAGGCTGTCACGGCTCAAATACACTAAAGAAAAACACCCTTGTACACCATCAATTGGTTTGTTCAACCACTTAAAGAAAAGAGAGTAGTACGTAGCTAGTCCTAGAAAGAAAGAAAAAAAAAAAGAGAAAGTTGACCGACACAGATGTAATAGTAATGCCGATGCCAACTTGGAGAGTGAGTGGTAAGCCAATAAATTCCCCCTAAAAAAAACGAGACTATATAATGGGCTTGGTGCACTCGTCTCCATCTACACTGATGAAACAATTGAACATGTACACGTGCATAGCATCACCATGACTGCATATCATATATAAAAGCGTGATGACGATGAAGTGTTCCTGTCCAAGGCTTCATCATTGGACGTTCTTCTTCCCTTCTTAGGGTTTACTTTACGTCGAGGAAATTCCATAAAGATGTCGCATGCCATCTGTTTCGCTCTGCATTCTTTGGAACAGAATGCCCCCAAGTAGCTGCATCAAATCAAGATTGTAATCGGAGTGAAGATATTAATAATTAGAAAGTGAAGATCCTCGACTATCATGTCATTTCCACGATCGAGTAAGTAAAAATATATAGTATAATCGCGGAAATTATATAAGAATGGAAACAATGAAGTAGTGCTGACCCGTACATGAAAACGTCCTGGTCGTGACGTAAGCTCTTCTTGCAGAAACGGCATAGGTCAAGAAAGTTGCTGAGGTGAACCTGATCGGCAGCCGCCATATCTCTCTGATCAGGCAACCAATCCGAAAGGGCGGCGGTGTGAGTATCATCAGGATGCTTATCGGAGAAGCTCGGGGCTCGCGGTCTCTTGCTCGGAACAATAAGATCTGTCGTCATAGCTTCCTTGGTTGGTGGGTGTGTTATGAGAGATTTCGACTGCAACAACCAAAATTAGGGTTTTTGGGAGATTCCTGCCAAAGTTTTCCTCCAACCGTGTGTCGTATTTAAAGGTACTGTAGATGTGCACCAATCAGAATCCAAAGAATAGACGCGTCATCAAATCAATTGGGTACGATCCTCTACGCCCAGGTGTACGACTACCCATGTGGTATTTCTTTTGTGAAGATTTCTTACCTTTTTTCTATTAATGGGCTTTTCTTGGAGCGAGCCAGGCCTGTGTATTAATGGGCTGATAAAAATGATGCCACGTCTCCCATTTTTTGATTTGAATCTCTAAACTCTTGATTGATTGGTGATGATTATATTCATCTACATACATATATGCATTCATTTTCCAAGTTTTATTCTTTTCTTTTTTCTTTCTATATTTTTGTTTGTTTTATGTTAGTACATTTGGTGGTGGTAATCAATTGTAATGTTTATGTCATTTTTCAGATTCTAATTAATAATAATATTCAAAAGATCATATATAGTATATGATATGTTGACTTTATTATATATAGGTTTGACTAATCACTAAACCAGAATCGGACATCCAAATAATACTATAGTAACCAACAAAGTTATAAATAAAATAACATATATTGAAATGAAAAAAGATGGAAAAATATAACAGTTTGTTATTTAATTAAAAACAAAATGCGTCCAATATATAGTAACATACTGCATTGTGTGGGATGTTTATGTCAATGTAGATGGTTAATAAAAGAAAAGCAATATTTGCTATAGGAGTAAAAAAGGTAAAATGGTACAAAAGGAAATGTTGGTAAGATGTACAGTAGTAATTGAGATTTATGACAATATATTTTGAATAGGGAGAAAGCGTATACGAATGTACCGGATCTCAGGAATATCCCAATTGGACATTCGTTTTCTTTGTATCTCAGACTTGTAACTTTTCTCAGGTGAAGTGTTAACCACCTAAAGAATGTTGATTGATGAACGAAAAGATAGGCATGTCAATTAGGGTCAAAATTCACGGGCTAACCCAGCCCGATCCTGAAAAACATCGGGGTCGTGCTTAAATATGTATGTCCAGAAAAAATCGTGCATTTTGGGCTCAGCTCGTTCGGGCTATAGAGTTTTTAGGGTTTAGTCCGTTCGAGCTATAAGGTTTTTAGGGCTTAGTCCGATCGGACTCGGACCGGCCCGAAAAGCCCTTAAATAAATATAATTGTACTTTTTGGTTAATATTTTTGTTTGATTGCAATATTTGATTAATAATTTATTGCAAATAAAGTTTATTTTATATGAATTATATATATTTTTTATTTGGTTAAAGTATACAAATTTATTTGGTTTTAAAATATTTATTTTAGATTAAGTTGGTTTGATTATAGACGAGCTATTTAAATTTTGATTGATTTCTTTTATATTGTACCTTTAAACATTGATTTTTAAGAAATGTTAGAACCTTAGAAGTTTGATTTTTTGATACGTTAGAAAAACCCAAAAAGCCCAGTAACCCTATCTTGTTAGGGTTAGACCGAGCTTTAAAATATAGGCTCGAAAATATATTGGACCATGCCAAACAAAACTCAAATATAAGTGGGTTTGTGGGTTTTGGGCTGAGTCTGGTCGGGCCAGCCCGATTGTCACCCCTGCAAAAAGATAATAATGTTGAAACTTGAAAGGAACCAAAAAAACAAAAATAATAAATGGTAACACAAAAGGATTACTTTAAAAAAATAAAAACGGAGAAATAAGTAGAAAATATATACAAATAAAAGCACAAACGACGTAGTTTCATCCATGAAAAGAACAAGTTGTTCTTCCTTTGCTTGGCTTGCTTGTTTGTTTGGTTCCATATGAGCCTCCCTCCCTCCCTCCTCGTTCGTTTTGTAAATTGGGATTGGATTTTGTATTCTCCTCCTCGGAATCGTCTCTCCGGCATATTCATTATCTGACTCTCTCTCTCTCTCCTCCGACATCATCATCTCCCTCGTCTTCGTTGGGTTTCTTCTTCTTCAGGTAAAATATATATCCTCCCAATCGGGTTTTCGTATATTTGGGTCGGTTACTACGTTGTGCGAATTTGTTCTTCGATCTTTTCCTTTTTGTAAGTTCCCTCTATGTTTTCACTTCTCTCCCTCTGTTGCATTGGATTCAAGTCTCAATGCTCTCTCTCTGGTCCAATCTTGATCTCAAAATTTTTTAGGGTTTTCTTCTTTCTCAATCCAATTTTATTTATTTTGAAATCCAATTATTTGCTGTGTGTGATTGATTATGATTATGATAGCGCAGTGACGGTGAAAGAAAGAAAGAAAGAAAAAGATTCGCCCTTTGAGGAAAAAAAAAAAAAGCTTTACTTCACATCACCGTTTCAGTCTTTTAATTCTGATGTATCAATGTTGTTGGCATTCATATTTCATAATGTCTTGAATCTGATAGAGATGATGATGACCAAATCAATTTCTATGTATCTGTTTTCAGATTCTGTAAACAACAATGTCTGGCCTGCTCGATGGAATCCCTGACGCTGTTGCTCTTAGATGTCTTGCCTATGTGCCACTTGACCTTCATCCCAATTTAGAACTTGTCTCTCGCTCCTGGCGTGCAGCTATTCGCAGCGATGAGCTCTTCAGGGTCCGCAAAGAGCTCCGATCTTCTGAGCATCTCCTCTGCGTCTGTGCCTTCGATCCTGAGAACGTTTGGCAAGTCTACAGCCCCAACTGCGATCGCTGGCTCACTCTCCCTCTCCTCCCTTCCAGTATCCGCCACCTTGCCCATTTCGGTGCTGTCACCACTTCCGGTATGCTCTTTGTCTTGGGCGGGGGCAGCGACGCTGTCGATCCCCTTACCGGTGATCACGACGGTACCTTCGCTACCGATGAGGTCTGGTCTTACGACTTTTTACAGAGACGCTGGACTCCTCGCGCTTCAATGCTCGTTCCCCGTGCTATGTTTGCCTGTTGTGTTCTTGACGGCAAGATTGTTGTTGCTGGCGGGTTCACCACTTGCAGGAAGTCCATATCTGGAGCTGAGATGTATGATCCTGATCATGACCTCTGGACTTCGATCCCGGATCTCCACCGGACGCATAACTCTGCCTGCTCGGGTCTTGTGGTTAATGGGAAAGTTCACGTTTTGCACAAAGGCTTATCGACCGTGCAGGTTCTTGAGAGCTTTAAACTCGGATGGGCTGTGAAAGACTACGGCTGGCCGCAAGGTCCGATGGCTGTTGCTGAGGACGTGCTTTACGTGATGAGCCACGGGCTGGTGTTCAAGCAAGAAGGTGACACGTGGAAGATGATTGCGTCTGCCTCAGAGTTTAAGCGGAGGATTGGAATGGCCATGACGAGTTTGAGTGAGGAGGTACTGATCGTAGGAGGAGTGATTGGACCTGATAGGCTCAACTGGGACATCAAGCCCTTATCAGACGTAGACGCTTTGACGGTTGGGAGTGATCGTCCAGCGTGGCGGAAGGTGGCGCCGATGACAAGGTGTCGTGGGACGATCCTTGGCTGCACACAGTTGACAATATGATGTGATCATCCTTCTTTCAAGATGACATCTTTCTGTTTTGTATGTCTTTTGATTTTCTTCGTGTTTGTTAAATGTTTTTTATTGTTTTTGTTGAGACAGGTAAACAACGAATAGCTCTAGTAAGTAGATTTTGAGAAAAAAAAATATTATCCAAACATACCATTTGTTATATTTTCAAATACATCTTACCATGACACATAATACAGTTAGCCTGATTTTGTGTTAATATCCTTCTCTAAACAAATCCTACTCCTATATACGATGATGATC
>NC_025700.1:156051-167519 GCF_000633955.1 Camelina sativa
CTCACTCTCCCTCTCCTCCCTTCCAGTATCCGCCACCTTGCCCATTTCGGTGCTGTCACCACTTCCGGTATGCTCTTTGTCTTGGGCGGGGGCAGCGACGCTGTCGATCCCCTTACCGGTGATCACGACGGTACCTTCGCTACCGATGAGGTCTGGTCTTACGACTTTTTACAGAGACGCTGGACTCCTCGCGCTTCAATGCTCGTTCCCCGTGCTATGTTTGCCTGTTGTGTTCTTGACGGCAAGATTGTTGTTGCTGGCGGGTTCACCACTTGCAGGAAGTCCATATCTGGAGCTGAGATGTATGATCCTGATCATGACCTCTGGACTTCGATCCCGGATCTCCACCGGACGCATAACTCTGCCTGCTCGGGTCTTGTGGTTAATGGGAAAGTTCACGTTTTGCACAAAGGCTTATCGACCGTGCAGGTTCTTGAGAGCTTTAAACTCGGATGGGCTGTGAAAGACTACGGCTGGCCGCAAGGTCCGATGGCTGTTGCTGAGGACGTGCTTTACGTGATGAGCCACGGGCTGGTGTTCAAGCAAGAAGGTGACACGTGGAAGATGATTGCGTCTGCCTCAGAGTTTAAGCGGAGGATTGGAATGGCCATGACGAGTTTGAGTGAGGAGGTACTGATCGTAGGAGGAGTGATTGGACCTGATAGGCTCAACTGGGACATCAAGCCCTTATCAGACGTAGACGCTTTGACGGTTGGGAGTGATCGTCCAGCGTGGCGGAAGGTGGCGCCGATGACAAGGTGTCGTGGGACGATCCTTGGCTGCACACAGTTGACAATATGATGTGATCATCCTTCTTTCAAGATGACATCTTTCTGTTTTGTATGTCTTTTGATTTTCTTCGTGTTTGTTAAATGTTTTTTATTGTTTTTGTTGAGACAGGTAAACAACGAATAGCTCTAGTAAGTAGATTTTGAGAAAAAAAAATATTATCCAAACATACCATTTGTTATATTTTCAAATACATCTTACAGTTAGCCTGATTTTGTGTTAATATCCTTCTCTAAACAATCCTATCCCATTACGTACTATGATGATCAAAAATTTCTTTTGTTCTAAAAATAAATAAAGCAGTCCATATTTTATAGATTTTGTAATTGGCCTGTTTTAGTAAGGTTACAAATCATTGATTGGGCTTATATGTGGGGTTATTATCAGGTTATGTCTGTACACGTTGCTCATTTTATTTCGGTGTTGGGCTTAAACAACCAAAAAGAGCAATGTGGGTTTTAAACATGATATTTGTTAGATATGGGCTATGCCCCTATATATCTACTCGGCCCAACAAAACTTGACAGGACAAAACAAGTTGGAATTCTAACCCGACAGAAGGAAGGAAGCCCAATAAACTAAATGGGCCGATCTCAAATGGCAATCTCGGAAATTTGCGATGGAAATCTAGAGAATCCTAACTCAACATTCGCTTATAAATAGCTCGAGATATTTATTGAAAAGAGGATTTAAACCTCCAACATTATCTAAAGAGCAATATTCTTCCTCAAAACCTAAGTTTATTATCTTTTTGTAATTCGCTCTTTATTTTGAGCTTGTCTTACTATGGTTGTCAACTTGCTTGTAAGTTGACGAACACAGCTCGATTCTTTGTTAGTGACGACCTGATTTCTCATTAATAAAAGGACATGCTCCGCTCTTACCCAAAAATCTTGTTTATTAATATTGTGCAAACCTCGATACAAATAATATTTTAAGCGCTGATATAAGAAAATGGACCTCTCCTTTGTTAACTTGCTCTTTCTTTGCGTCCAAAAAGTTTCTCTTTGCAAGATTAGAAAGGCCACAAGGTAGCCAATTTTTAAACCATGATCGGAAATAATTTAACATCTTCATACCAACAGGCAACAACAACAGAAACAAGTAATCGTAATTAACTGTAGTTTCTTTTATCGCAGTCAAGCAAAAAGAATTTGCTAAAAAAAACATAATCTAGAATATAGAGCTTATACAAATTAAAAAGTAATGATTTTAAAATATAGCCTTTAACATTCTAGGTTAACGAGGAGTAAGGAGTTAAGTCAAGTTTAACGCAAAGCCCGGAATTTAGCAAAGCTTATCTTGGTATTTAGTGTGATATGACTCTGATATCCTTGATAAACACATATTCCACTTGGTCACGTAGTTAATGAATAACCATGAGTAAAAAGATGATGAGTCGTCAAAGAAATCATGGTGTTGAAAGAAATATTTGAAAATTTCTCCATTATCGAATCAAATGGATGATTAGTGCTGATCCCACCCTAATATATCTATCTATATTAATTCTAACCCCCACGTCAGGTGATTTAGAATTAAATCAATTTTAAAGAGTCACGTCTATGTATTGGATTGGGCGTCAAACTTTGCTACATTGCATATGTTTATGGTTAGTACGTCGTGTGATTAAGGGCAGCATCAGAAACGTTATTGACTGGTTATTACAAATACAAATACGGAATCGAGGGACACCTAATATTCAATGGCATATATATCTATATCGATGAGTAGTCGCTATTTGTTTCTTATTCTTTGTAAGAAATTAATCAGATCGTTATCTATAGAAAGAGAACAAAAGCAAATCCATTTGAAATAGAAATATAACAAAATGGCAGACCCATTGAGGCAACAAGTAAGAAGACCTTGAAGCAATGAAAACAACCAACATTAATTTATATCCCTGTGTAATACATAATAGACAAACAAACATAACAAACATACAAATAAATGTTGCATCGACGGGGCCTACAAATACACGAGTAGAGAAGAAAAGGCCAAACTATGATTATTGCGTCCCTAAATAATATGAATACGTACG
The DNA here is from genome assembly GCF_000633955.1 of Camelina sativa. Lineage (NCBI taxonomy): Eukaryota > Viridiplantae > Streptophyta > Magnoliopsida > Brassicales > Brassicaceae > Camelina > Camelina sativa. The sequence goes on from NC_025700.1 coordinate 158,879, forward strand.
TGTATAATAGAGAAAACGCGATTATTGATACGTGAATGAAACCGTAGAAGCTAGCTTAGCTAGGAGCCACACACACATACTCCTGTCTTTTTCATGTGGGTACCCTATTTTCTAGTAGCCCAGCCCCACTCCCTATCACTTACATACTCCCTTTATCGTAATGAATAGTTATCCGATTTCTTTGGTCAAACAAAAAGTAGAAAAAAAAAAAAGTTTCTTACTCTTTTTTTTGTTTTCTTTACCAATAGTTTCATTTTGTTTTGTGTTAGTTTAGCACTTATTAGCATTTTGTTAAATGAGATTACGGGGCCGATTGATTATAGTATAATCTTGCGAATTAAAGGACTTTTACTATCCCTTCTTGGATCTTGGTATCATTCCCAAAAAAAAAAATTATGAGGAAGAAACGAATTTATTAGTTATGTTATTATAAAAAATGTGTACATTAAAAAAGAAAAATACTAGGATTTAACTCGCAGTACACCGCGATACTATATTTTTAAAATTTTAAATACGTATATTATATTTGTTTGTTATTTTGCTATTGTTTTATTAATTTTTAAATTATATACCTATAACTATTTATTGAATCTATGGGACGATTTTAATGTTCATATATGATTTTAAATAAAATGGTTAGGTTTTTTTGTTTTTAATATAAATGTTACTATGTTATCTAAGTTTTGACCACGGTACACCGCTTGATTGTGTTTTTTAGGTAGAATCATATAGAGATATGTGAGAAGTAATAGTTATTTTATGTGTTTAATGTATATATAAATTAATTATTTTTATTTTTAATTTATCAATTAAAATTCATTTTTATAAAAGTAAACAGATCATGTTACTATGCAGTGCATCTATATATATATATATATATGGTGTTTAAAAGAGAATAACAATTAATTTAGCCAAGATAATTTAGGGAAACTATATTATCACATTCAACAAATGTAGAAAATATTAAATGAAAACTATTAATTAAGCCGAAATAATTTGGGGAAACTAACAGATTTTTTCTCTAAAGATCTATTAAAATAGGTTTGAAGATTTTTATGGGATTAAAAAGTTAATGTGTAGAGTTGTTTGTAGAAAAATCGAAATGTATAGTTGTCCAACTATTTATGGCAATAAACGTATCAAATTAGGTAGATTTAAATAGTTCCATTAATTGAGTTCCTACAACATATTATTTTAGGAAAATTGTTAGGGGTTAATGTTGTAAATAAGACATATTAAATAAGCAAAACTTGAAGGGCATAAACCAAAATGTACTTAAAAAATAATGATATAGATTACTACTTAATAAGAAGTTGACGAGCTTAAACAATGACAAAATGCGATAGTTAGATGGGATTCGAGAAAAACAAGATCAACCAACAATAAAAGTGGTTGCATCTTCCTTACATGGACTGGACGAGTTTTTTTATAATCAAATCAGTGTGATTAGTGGAAGTATATATTATTATACGGAGTAGTATAAAATTTGTCTTCAAAGTAAGTAATAACTAGGTTCGGACCCGCACGTGCGGGGTAATGTTTATAAACAACATTAATTTTGTATATATAATCAAACTTATACTAATTGAGATTTTAGTTTGACATTTAGTTTGGTTTATTAATGTTTGAAAATTGAAAATAATAATGATTTCACTAGTATCTTAAAATTTGGAACAACGTAACGGTTTGACTGGTAACAAACTAAATCAAATAAATGAGCTGTTAGATTCTATTAAATTTGTAAAATATCAAATTGGATATATAACCGCTAACAGCGATGAAAACCCGTTTGAAACATATACAAATATTTAGGGATGGTCGTAACTCTCTTTTCGTTTTGTCATGTTCCATTATGTCCTACACTCGTTCTCAAATTCTCGTTGCATAACAGAAAGCATTCCCAATATGGGACATTCCGGATATGAGACATTCCGGATATGGGACAAATTTCCGATTGAAAATGGGAGGGGACTAGACGGATACATAAATTCTTGTACTCCCGTATGAAATAAACATAAATATAATTCATAATATTTCTATATATCATACGTTTTAATAAAAATATTACAAAATTAATTGACCTCTTTATTCTTACTATTTTATATATGTTTCACCTATATTAGATTATGTTTTTTTAATATTTTTAACTGTAACAGAACATATTTTATGTATTTTTTATTTTTATTTTATTTTGAACTTATGCTAGTTCAATTGAAAATAGTAAGAATTATTTATTTAGTATGTGTAAACATATTTATATAGTATAACATTATTAACCCAAAATTTTGTCATTTTTATTTATGAATATTTGGGTGTTTGAGTGTTAATCTGTAATTTAAGATTTGAATTAGAAATTTGTATACTATAAGATTTACTACCATGTGTGTTTTTTGTTTTCTTTTCAATATACATTCCAAGTTATAGTGCCATTTTAATAAAGACCGTTAACATCATATATTTTGAAAAAATAAAAATAATATAATTTAATACATACAACTGATTACAATATAGTCATGGAAGATTAATTATACTTATATAGTTTATGTATACGTATCCCTTGCTGGTATCAAAAGTTAATTAATGTTAATGCAAAGCTCAACTACATACTCTAATAAGAATTTCTTACAGAGGTTTCTTAAATAAATCTATAGAAAAACTGAATAAAACAAACACTAATATAATATTTTGTGGTTTACCGGGTTCATATAAAAAAGGTGGACTTTTTTAAGCAATCAAATGTAATTTTCTTGTTTTGTAGATGCTATGTCAATTGGATGAACACCCGTTCATACCACAATCATCCCTTATACACAATCTCTAGATAGAAAATTGTATGCTTTCGAAAAAGATCTTGATTTGTATATGCTTATTATATACACAACAAAAAATTATAAATTTAACAAATCATAAGAATCATAAATCATAAACTTAATACAGAGACATTTTTTTTTGTGCAGAAACAAAGAGATATAAACAAAAATAGTGCTAAAGTGGTGTATATGATATGTGAATGTTAGGTCGATTACTCTATTCATAAGCTCGAAAGAGTAAACATTTTTGCCTTTACGTTTAAAACTAAAAAATCTGTATAAAATCTTTTAAAAACTTATTTAGTTTTCAGTTAATGCATATACAATATGTTTGAATGTATCTGGATAATTAGATTTGTATTTTGAATTAATTGTCTAGATTTTCCTATTAAACCGATGAGAGTAAATATATAAGGTTAGTTTTAGAAATTTGGTGAATAATTACTGATTTTCTTTCAAGATTTCTTAAAATAAATCATCTATTTAAAATTGAAGTTAAGATATTTTCATAAATACTATTCGAAATTAATGAGATTCATTTGTTATAGAAATCTTGTTAAATAGTGAGTTACATTTTTGGTATGTTATAAATTGCGGAAATCTCTTATTATTTTCTAAAATTTTAATAACTTTATAAATTCAAAAAAGTATTAATAGAAATAATTTCATTTTTATTATAATATTTTTAATTTCATTTTGTAATCTTGTTGGCTTTAATTTTTTTTATAGTGACGGTATGTTCTAATTAAATTTACGGAGAAAATCATTAGTTTAATATTTAATTTTGAAAAATATTTTGAAAAGTTAATATATTCAAAATTAATTATTTATTATTTATATCCATATGAGAATAATATATGAAATCTATAACCAGTTATAAAAAAAAAAGTTAATCATTTATTTTTTTAATATTGTTACTATTGTTTTAGGGAAATTTAACTTATTTTTTTTATTGTGTATGCAAATGGGTCTATTTGACAATAGGTATATATATTATGCTTTTTTTTTTTTAATACCTAATTCTGTTTTCTATTTAATAGTATAGATAGATGGTGTATATCAAATCAAGACCCCTTCTTCAATCAACGTTTAGTGGACAAATCACACGTGGCGCTTAAGTAGATCTTAATTATTGGATTAAGCAAAGCAGGTGCAGGTGTAGGCCCTCCCTAATTCACATTGAGTTTTTTTTATATATATCCATGCAACGGTTTAAAATTATTACTATTAGACTCATTAGGATTCCACCAATATAATTGTTTGAATAAACATTTTTAAAAATAACGTCGTCTCTGATGCTTTGATTAATCAAACAAGTAATCCAAATGAAAAATGAATTATGATTAGAGAAAGACAAACGAAATAATGACCAATATGCCGTATATATGATAATGGGTACAAATTGTAAGAATTAATACTATACTATAGAAAAGGAGAAATTATGATTTTTTTTTTAAAATAGAAAAAAGCCTGCGTTTACAGAGGCCCAAACATCAATGCACGAATAATGTAAGTGTACCTAGTAAACAAGTAAAGTGTATTGTACCACAAAAATACAAAATTGATTTATCTTTTTGCTTATGTTTTCAATCATTTAAAAAGTAAAAAAAAAAATAAAAAAAATTGTCCAGTCCACAATGTTGTTACACGAACACGACGACAGTAAAAAGTACGATATACATTCATTCAACCATATAAAAAATGTATAGAAGAATGAACGAATGGCTAGAGAAATGTGTAAATGTAAATAATAAATGTTGAAGGGTTAAATCCACAACGTCCCTTCTCTCGAGATGACTTTCTTCTCTCTGTCTATCTCTCTTTCGAATAAAGAAAAGAAAAAGAGATAAGGGGAAAGCAACTTTTAATCTGATTTTTGTGAAAGAGGAGAGGATCATCATTTCATATATCACTCCGAGTGAGAGGAGAGAGTCCCCATATGAGCAGAAGAAGCAGTCAGAATAATTGTATGTACCAAATTCTCTCTATTCACTCTTTTTCTTTCATTTAAAAGATATTTTAACTCTTACAGTTACACAACTTACAAAGCAGCACTGAAATCCTCATTTGCTTTCCATCTTCTCTTCTCTCTCTCACTCTCTACTTACTCCTCCATGGAAGCTACTGAGTTATGATCCTTGCCCTTACCGGATCTGACGGCTCTTTTTCACTATGCTGAGAAACAAACCTAGAGCAGCCGTGACGAAGAAACAACAAGCATCGTCGTCTCTAATGGCTGATCAACCCCCACCTTCTTCTTCTTCAAAACTCAACAACACTTGCCACTCTTCATCTTCCCTCTTTAGCTCCCCAAAGTTTAGGTTTTTTGCTTCAAAGATGACTCCTTTTGACTCTGATTTCTCTCTCGTCAGCCCTACCTCGATCCTCGAAGCTAGCCCATCATTCTTCTCCTCCAAAAACACTAAACCCACTCCCTATTTCGAGCCCACGATCCCTAATCCCCAAAGGTTTCACCCACCTGACACCTTTGGCCTCGCCGATCTCGTCAAATACGGAGACAGTAGCAGAGACCACTCGAGTAAACCTGTCAACAAGATGGTCCTTTTCGGCTCTAAACTCAGAGTCCAGATCCCATCAGCTGATTTTGGAACTAAAACCGGGATGAGATACCCTGCTCATGGTCATGGACAGGGACAGGGACAACTCAGTCCTTGTGTCCAGGCGAAGAAGGTCTTAGCCGTGAGCGAGGTTGACCAGACGGAGGACTACACGCGCGTCATATCTCACGGTCCAAACCCAACCATCACTCATATCTTCGACAACTCTGTTTTCGTGGAGGCTACTCCTTGCTCTGTTTCTTTACCACCACTAGTACCCATGGCGATGGATACCGCCAAGAACACGGAGACTTTTCTAAGCTATTGCTTCACCTGCAAGAAGAATCTTGACCAGAAACAAGACATCTATATATACAGGTCCGTCCACAATCTATCTCTATCACTNTTAGATTTGTATTTTGAATTAATTGTCTAGATTTTCCTATTAAACCGATGAGAGTAAATATATAAGGTTAGTTTTAGAAATTTGGTGAATAATTACTGATTTTCTTTCAAGATTTCTTAAAATAAATCATCTATTTAAAATTGAAGTTAAGATATTTTCATAAATACTATTCGAAATTAATGAGATTCATTTGTTATAGAAATCTTGTTAAATAGTGAGTTACATTTTTGGTATGTTATAAATTGCGGAAATCTCTTATTATTTTCTAAAATTTTAATAACTTTATAAATTCAAAAAAGTATTAATAGAAATAATTTCATTTTTATTATAATATTTTTAATTTCATTTTGTAATCTTGTTGGCTTTAATTTTTTTTATAGTGACGGTATGTTCTAATTAAATTTACGGAGAAAATCATTAGTTTAATATTTAATTTTGAAAAATATTTTGAAAAGTTAATATATTCAAAATTAATTATTTATTATTTATATCCATATGAGAATAATATATGAAATCTATAACCAGTTATAAAAAAAAAAGTTAATCATTTATTTTTTTAATATTGTTACTATTGTTTTAGGGAAATTTAACTTATTTTTTTTATTGTGTATGCAAATGGGTCTATTTGACAATAGGTATATATATTATGCTTTTTTTTTTTTAATACCTAATTCTGTTTTCTATTTAATAGTATAGATAGATGGTGTATATCAAATCAAGACCCCTTCTTCAATCAACGTTTAGTGGACAAATCACACGTGGCGCTTAAGTAGATCTTAATTATTGGATTAAGCAAAGCAGGTGCAGGTGTAGGCCCTCCCTAATTCACATTGAGTTTTTTTTATATATATCCATGCAACGGTTTAAAATTATTACTATTAGACTCATTAGGATTCCACCAATATAATTGTTTGAATAAACATTTTTAAAAATAACGTCGTCTCTGATGCTTTGATTAATCAAACAAGTAATCCAAATGAAAAATGAATTATGATTAGAGAAAGACAAACGAAATAATGACCAATATGCCGTATATATGATAATGGGTACAAATTGTAAGAATTAATACTATACTATAGAAAAGGAGAAATTATGATTTTTTTTTTAAAATAGAAAAAAGCCTGCGTTTACAGAGGCCCAAACATCAATGCACGAATAATGTAAGTGTACCTAGTAAACAAGTAAAGTGTATTGTACCACAAAAATACAAAATTGATTTATCTTTTTGCTTATGTTTTCAATCATTTAAAAAGTAAAAAAAAAAATAAAAAAAATTGTCCAGTCCACAATGTTGTTACACGAACACGACGACAGTAAAAAGTACGATATACATTCATTCAACCATATAAAAAATGTATAGAAGAATGAACGAATGGCTAGAGAAATGTGTAAATGTAAATAATAAATGTTGAAGGGTTAAATCCACAACGTCCCTTCTCTCGAGATGACTTTCTTCTCTCTGTCTATCTCTCTTTCGAATAAAGAAAAGAAAAAGAGATAAGGGGAAAGCAACTTTTAATCTGATTTTTGTGAAAGAGGAGAGGATCATCATTTCATATATCACTCCGAGTGAGAGGAGAGAGTCCCCATATGAGCAGAAGAAGCAGTCAGAATAATTGTATGTACCAAATTCTCTCTATTCACTCTTTTTCTTTCATTTAAAAGATATTTTAACTCTTACAGTTACACAACTTACAAAGCAGCACTGAAATCCTCATTTGCTTTCCATCTTCTCTTCTCTCTCTCACTCTCTACTTACTCCTCCATGGAAGCTACTGAGTTATGATCCTTGCCCTTACCGGATCTGACGGCTCTTTTTCACTATGCTGAGAAACAAACCTAGAGCAGCCGTGACGAAGAAACAACAAGCATCGTCGTCTCTAATGGCTGATCAACCCCCACCTTCTTCTTCTTCAAAACTCAACAACACTTGCCACTCTTCATCTTCCCTCTTTAGCTCCCCAAAGTTTAGGTTTTTTGCTTCAAAGATGACTCCTTTTGACTCTGATTTCTCTCTCGTCAGCCCTACCTCGATCCTCGAAGCTAGCCCATCATTCTTCTCCTCCAAAAACACTAAACCCACTCCCTATTTCGAGCCCACGATCCCTAATCCCCAAAGGTTTCACCCACCTGACACCTTTGGCCTCGCCGATCTCGTCAAATACGGAGACAGTAGCAGAGACCACTCGAGTAAACCTGTCAACAAGATGGTCCTTTTCGGCTCTAAACTCAGAGTCCAGATCCCATCAGCTGATTTTGGAACTAAAACCGGGATGAGATACCCTGCTCATGGTCATGGACAGGGACAGGGACAACTCAGTCCTTGTGTCCAGGCGAAGAAGGTCTTAGCCGTGAGCGAGGTTGACCAGACGGAGGACTACACGCGCGTCATATCTCACGGTCCAAACCCAACCATCACTCATATCTTCGACAACTCTGTTTTCGTGGAGGCTACTCCTTGCTCTGTTTCTTTACCACCACTAGTAGCCATGGCGATGGATACCGCCAAGAACACGGAGACTTTTCTAAGCTATTGCTTCACCTGCAAGAAGAATCTTGACCAGAAACAAGACATCTATATATACAGGTCCGTCCACAATCTATCTCTATCACTATATATATATATATATATATATGGTCAGACTGACAAATCATGGAGTTGCAAAACTAAACTTAATAGCAATGGTTTGTGGGTTGCAGAGGAGAGAAAGGGTTTTGCAGCAGCGAGTGCAGGTACCAGGAGATGCTTCTTGATCAAATGGAGACCTAGTAACCCTCTCTCCATCTCTTCTACTCTCATTTTTAATGTTTTCTTGATTTTGTCACAGCATCATCCTCTTCTTCTTTTCTCTGTTTTTTTTTTTTTT
>NC_025700.1:167994-168979 GCF_000633955.1 Camelina sativa
TTTGTGTTTGTTGTATTTCTTCTAGTCATAACCTTTCTCGCCTGCAGATATGTGAAAGATAGAGAGAGAGCTAAATAACTTTTTTTTTTTTTTTTTGGTCTCTGTGAGTGACTTGGAGAGCTGAATAATATCATAAATTTACAGAATACTGAGATCTTAATCAATAACTCGAAAGCATCAAATATTTACTATGACTCGCTCTTTGCGTTTTTTTTGCTTTTTTTCAACTTAACATTCATTCAAGATTACAATGTTTGAGACAACAAAGGCTGACTGATAGAGCCTCAACTCAACATATGAACTTTACAAAACCGGCACACAAGCCACAAAGATATGGAAGATAATCACAAAGGATTCATTGAGAGACTCCTTAGTTAGCGTACTCGTTTTGAAGATGTGCAAGTGGTTCTATGCGTCTGTTAGAGACAGTGTAGTTAATTGCTATCGAGCCATTTCCCTTCATTTTTAATTTTGTTAACCGGACCGGAAAGCAAACATCATTCTGAACCCTCAAACTCATTTTTTTATCGAGAAATGTTTCTACTTTCTAGGAAGCTAATTGAACTCTTGTTTCATTATGTCATGTGACACGCACGTTTTTCTTCATAATGAATAATCCAGTTTGGTTTAGTTTATAGAAAGATCAATTGATTCGGTAAACGAGTATAATTTTCTCATGTTAGACCCGTAGGCTTTATCATCCGTTATTAGTCCGGCCCCAAAAATACGGGCTTAATATGGGCCGTTTCTAATATAGTCGCAGGTAAATGAGGTTAGTAGAGAGTAGAGACCATATGAGAGGTTACATTAACGTTGAGGACCCCCTGATAATTTTTTGAAATAGGCTCTTAAGTTTCAGTATTAGAGCAGCTAGAAGCCCAATTTATAAATCCAATTCTGTTTTTTTTTTTTTTTTTTTTTTTTTTTTTTTTTTTTTTTTTTTTTTTTTTTTTTTTTTTTTTTTTTTTTTTTTTTTTTTTTTTTT
>NC_025700.1:169155-202739 GCF_000633955.1 Camelina sativa
TTTTTTTTTTTTTTTTTTTTTTTTTTTTTTTTTTTTTTTTTTTTTTTTTTTTCTGTTGTTGATGAAGGGATCCAATTAAGATGATTTGATTGTAATATTAGGAACTCATATATGCAACATGGATTGTAAATATTTTGTTAATGGTGAAGTAAGTAAAGTGCCAATAAGAGTGATGAGAGGAAACTCATATGTGTTCAGTCAGGTTCCTCCATACTTCGGCATTGGTCCACAGAAACTTAAATTAAAAGTGGCAAGTCTAAGTATTCTTTGTTGTGAAAGTGATTTTGTGAATAAGGAACATATATAGGAAGAAACAAAGTTTTCGTAAGTAAATTGAAATGTACATATCCCTTTTGGGGTTCCCGTGACACCATGCATCATTGACCCTCTTTCATTTGCAGTGTTACAGATAAAGGAATATAAATCTTTTTGTAGGTAAAAAAATGATTTGTCGTAAGAAAAAAATGTTACAAACGAATATCTATCTCTCTGATGTAATGAAACTGATCTTTCAATAGAAAGATGGGCTGAATCCGCCAGAGGTTCTCTCGTCCGTATTATGTTCATTGTCGTCGCTACACGACAATAACTCTTTTTTTCCTTTGGGTGCAGTTTCTAACAAAACAGTAAGTAACACACAAGTTGCCTTTATCTTTAATTTATTAAACAAATGCTGAAAGAAAAAAAAAGAAAAAAATACTAGTACTATATATTATTCAAGAAGACAAGAAGATCTTAGCAAGATCCATGTACTATAAAAATTTGCCCCTGACTTCACTTTAAAATTACAGATTCGACTTCATTTCTCTAACCCAAAAAAAAAACTATTTAAAGCAACAAAAACTAAAAACTGAGAGAAGTACAAAAATCCACATGTGTGCGGTCAGGTCCTTATTATACACATGACGGTGGTGCCGATTTATTTTTAGTATTATTGCTTCACTTGTATTTGCTGCTTTTTTCTTCTTTTTTTTTTTTTTTGTCAACCACTTGTATTTTGCTCTCTTCTCTATACAGTAATTATAAGTATGTTCTTTAGCTAACAGATGAGCTATGTTATTAATCAATTAAGAAAAAAAACAACAAAAACAAAAAACACTGTAATAGTTAGGTCGGTTCGTGTTAACCAAAGAAAAGAAAAAAAGTGGTTTGAATAAGAATATTTTATCGACGGTTCACTCATTATATATGGTCTATATAACTCGCATTATTGGATGCATCAAACATTCGACTTTATATATTTGATATTTAGTTGTTGGCTAGTTGACTCGTATTTCTTGCTTTTATTTTCTCCACCGTTTTCTTTTTACTCGCTTTGTCTCTAAAATATTAATTTCCTTTATCTCTAAAAAATTGATGTTTAGAAATTTTTATACATTTTAAGAAAACAATAATTACTGAATTTAAATATATTTTTTCTTTGACTACAAAAATATTATTTAATTTTAAAGCAATAACAATTCAAAAATTTTAATCTTTTCAATAATTAACTTTTGAAATTTACAAAACATTAATTTTTGTGGGACAAAAAAATATTCTAAAATATCAATTTTTATAAAATAGAAGAAGAAGTATTTATTTATTTGGAGATTCTTGAAAGTCTCATAACCGACTTTGGTGGTGTGTGCTTTTGACGGATATGATATCTAAACACGACATCACAATTCACAGGCTTAGGGCAACCTCAATGGTAGGTTTTAGATTTGAGTGTCTTATGTACTGTTTAGAATTTTTAAACAATATATAATGTACTGTTTATAAAATAAGAATCCTTAAGCTCCTAATTAAAATTATCCCCTCCAATGGTAAGATATAATTTTAAATCTCTTATTTATTTTTAAATAGCTTTTTGAAATTAAAATTTTTTAAGTACAATATTAAGAATGCAGTGATGAATCTGTGGTTATTAAAAGGGCATGATCAGTTAAGTTGTTTCTATAACGGAAGATAAACCATAGGAAGGAAACTTATGTCATACCAAAATACATGAAGAAAGGATCAAAAGTTTAAACCAAAAGGAGTTCACTAACACTACTACCTTTGTCTAAACCCAATAAGAAGAAGCAGGCTTCTTCAAATAAGAAGCAGCACTCAAGAGAGATTGCAATGTAGGACAAAGAACAAACATAACAGTTAAGAGACCAAACAAAACAGATGTCCCTATAGAACAAACATAAGTTTCTGCAGTTAAGAGACAAAACAAAACAGATGATGATATTTCAGAGTCTTTTCTCTTCTTACATAATCTCAGATGATGAGCAAAGTGAAGGTGAAGACTAATAAGAAGAGTCATGTAGAATTATCTGCAACTTACATGGTACAAAAAATTGATGGACACATAGGAAAAATTTGGGTATTGAAGTTTAGTCCTGATGGTAAATACTTAGCAACAGGAGGTGAAGATGGAGTTGTAAAGATATGGCGAATCACGCTATCGGATTCTCTACTCGCCTCTTTTATGCGACAACATGAACCAATAAGCCAACAAGAAGCATTGGTTTTGTTCCCTCAGAAAGCTTTTCATGTAGAAGAAACACCGTTTCAAGAATTTTATGGTCATACCGGAGATGTCTTGGACTTAGCATGGTCAGACTCAAACGTGAGTTAGTTTGGTCGTTTGTTCAAAATCTCTTTCTTTGTTACATTACTTATGAATCTGTCTTTGATTAGTTTGGACTTAGATGCTGATCAGTGAGGTTTGAGAATGTCTTGAGAAATGTTTGCGAGCTCGTCTTCTACCTTTTGGCGATAACCCTTGATGTGTTTCACATTCGATTCATTGCCTTTGCACTCTTCATTCTGCTTGATCGACGACATTATCCTCCACGAAGCTCTTCTCGCCTTGATTATGTGTCCATTAATCTTTTGTACCATGTAACCAACCGACAACAGATTCCTCTCTTCCACCGTCAGCTCGCTGTTCACTCTCGCCACTTTCTTCATCGTCTCCACCATCTCTGCACATTACAATATTACATCAAACCCTCAGTTTTTCCAGATATATATGTAATTAAAGTCAACATAATAAAGAGATTTTGTTACCGTCGTATCGCTCAGGTTGCTCGGAGAGCTTAGCCATATATACAAAAGTCTTTCTCTCTTTGTCGGATCATGGCGATGACATTTTGTTCCGATGATCTGTTTGAAAAACAGAGATCTTTATATAAGGGTTTGATCTCCTCCGATACAATCTCGGACTCGATTAGCCTCCACCGATTCAATCTCCGTCGCATCTCCTCCGACCCGATTGTCCTCTAATTCCATATCCTTTGATTCCATCTTCCATTGCCAATTCGGCTTTGATCTAGAGAAAGAGACAGAGAGATGGAGAGGAAGAAGAAAAATAATCAGTTGGTTTGGGCCAACAAATAAGTGACACGTAAGGTCTCTTATTCTCAAATCGAGTATACTAAATAGGAGGACCTCTTAATTTTTTTTCTTATTTCTGATTTATCTTTTTCCTTTTTTTAGTTATATACCTTCTTAAAACCCCCATTGGAGATGACCTTAATATACAATTATTGTTTGTTAAGAAAACCAAAACAAAAACTTAAAACGAGAATACTTTCATCTTTAACGTTTTGAATCTCTCATTCGCCGCCAAAATTACTCGTTTCTGTAACATACACGCTGCAAACGTATTTTTTAAAACACTTTTTCGAAACTATTTGTGTTGGTTTCCACAGATTCATGTAAATGTATAAAAAAAAAGTCAGACATGCGCGAGAACGACATTATAGCTTAAATCTTAGTATGCATAAAAGAAACTCAAAAAGTTTGTTCTACTTGAAATTGTCTTCAAAGTATAAAACAAAGATATACCCCAAAAAAATCTGTAAAATCATAATTAGCAGAAGATTATTACGTAAGCGGAAAAACCAAAAATTTACTCCTACTTTTGTCTTTAAAAAAAGTGTTAATACACATTTCACATAGATTGAAAAAAAAAACTACGACAAATTTTTCATCAAAACAGTGTAAGAAAATTTTAAGAGATTAGTAACTTTTTTTTCTCCTATTTTTACCAATAATAACTCGTATAATTCATTATGACTATCATCAAAATCTGGATTGAACAGTGTTATCAAATTTTAATAAAATATTGTTATATGTATAATTAATACTTTAATATAATCACAGTTGGAGACTTGGAGTATTAAATACATGATGAAGAATGCCGCATTTGCATTTAACGGAAACGGACTGCGTGGAAGCACGCATTGATGAATAATCTAAACAGAAACATAACTTTAAAGCTTATCAATCACATTTGAAAGCAATCTTTTATAGTTTTGTGATTGCAGTTTACAATTCCGATTGTCATATGTTATCTTCAAAAATTTATCCCGCCTAATATCGTTATATTAGCTTTGCAGCAAAAAAAAAATGAAAAAGAAAAACGGTCGAGCTTTTAGTTTAAATTCATAGTATCACTTAGGCAAAACGCATAATTGATATGAATAATTTTTTTCTTTTCTTAAAGTGTGGCATTGGTGGGAGAATATGGTCCCAACTAATTTGATTTTTGAATTCGTATATTCTTATTTTCTGCGTTTGTTTTAATCATTAATTTTCTTTCTATTATTTATTATATCATTTACTTTGTCGAGTAAAATAAATAAATAGATAATTAAATGCGAAAATATTTAACCCTATCATATTCACTTCCTTTAGCCGTACCATAGAACTCCAAGGAAATTTTCGAGACTTGATGACCTCCACTTTTATTTTTATTTAACATTTTTCTAAAAAAAGGAAACAATAAAATCGACAATATTAATTCGCTCGTCTGATGGAATTTTAAACCACCGCCTATATTTAGAATAGACGACTCTATTGGTTTCGTAAAGTAGATTTACCAACATAGTATNATGGTCCCAACTAATTTGATGTTTGAATTCGTACATTCTTATTTTCTGCGTTTGTTTTAATCATTTCCTTTCTATTTATTATATCATTTACTTTGTGGAGTAAAATAAATAAATGCGAAAATATTCAACCCTATCATATTCACTTCCTTTAGCCGTACCATAGAAGATAGAACTCCAAGGAAATTTTCGAGATTTTTTTTTTTTTTTGGGCTCAACTTCAACTTTTTCATTCACCAAAATGTTTGACCCATAGCGGCTCTATAGAGTATAATTTGGGATTATAATCCTGAAAAGAAAGTGATTCCTTTACTACTCTATCAGCCACACCATTATAAACTCTTGGAGAAAACATAATTTTAGCCTCTAAGAATCTTGGTAGCAATTCCTTGATCTCTTGAAGTATGGGAGCATACGCTGGCCAACTTTCATCATTGTTCAAACATGTTTACCACCGTTAAGGAGTCAGACTCGAAAATGATACGCACATAGTTTAATCTAGACAGCATTGATATAGCCATTCGCAGCGCTTCTAATTCCACTTCTATGACTGTCCTTGCTCGTCGAACCGCTTGTGCCCATAACCAAATGACTTCGCCACGATGATCACGAAGAACCCACCCAATACCACAACGAGTACTCTCATTATGCCAAGCTCCATCCGTGTTGCATTTAACCCAATTGTGCAGTGGAGGCATCCATTTGACAGGTTCTTTCATACCTTGTATGATTTGTCTCCTATTCGATTCCTCCTGGTCCTTTCTCGTTCGCCATTCCCCTGCATCCTCTAATGTTTTCCTCACCGTATCTTGAGTGTCATGAACCTTCCCACCGTATTTTCGAGACTTAGATGACCTCCACTTTAATTTTTATTTAACATTTAAAAAAAAACAATAAAATCGACGACAATATTAATTCCCTCGTCTTATGGAATTTTTAATTTTAAACCACTGCTAGCTATATTTAGAATAGACGACTCTATGGGTTTACCAACATACAATTTCTTAAAAGAGTTGTCTGTAATGGAGCAAAAATTATGTATAAACGAAGGTCCATCGACCATCATCGTCCATGGGTGACATTGTGATTACTTAATTAACTAAGGAAAGTTGAATAATTACGTGGTCATCATCAGAATGAACAGTGTCTTCCACCAACTTCTTTATTATATCATTAATCTTTTCATATATTTTGTTTTATTTATTTAGTTGTGCTCCTTGGTGGGATACGTTTTGCATGGCCGAACCGACAAAGTTGAAGATTAAAGATTAGTAAGCACTTCGCACTATAACTACAGTTTTAACTAATGTACAAATTACGATTATGGGTTTATGATGTTGCTGTGCCTTCAATCTACACTATTAGGGTCATGGTGGCTCTACCACCCACCCACTCAAATCTTTTAACTACCGGCTAATTAGCCAATCTCATTTCGAATAAAACTATTAAATCTGATCCGACAACTTAAAAAAATCAAATTAGGTGGGTAAGGATAATCTTGATTTATACCAAAATCAATTTAAATGAACGAGGATGGGCAAGACATGAGTTATTTAATTATACTCCTAGGTATTAAAGATGAATGATTGTTCTCCTTCAAATATTTCTTAATGTCTTAGTTGTAAACCTACTGAAAAATGTCTCTGAAAAACAAGATGACAAAATTAAGTAATATGATTGATCTCAACGCAAATAAAATAAAAACAAACTTACTCATACGTCGAAAGATCTACAAAATATATAATGACACATAAACAATGGAACTTTAACATCGTACAAGTTATTTTACTATGACAGAAGAGATGTCTCATTACGTATTATATACTTCGGGCAAAGAGAGAACCGAAGGGATGAGGACAAAAAAAAAAATAAAAAAAGTTGAGGAATAGAAGGGATGAAAGTATGAAACAAACAATATTATGAAGACATTATTCCAATAATTCTCGTAATCTTATTGAGTATATAAACAATATTATCAAATAAATATATATATATATAGTGTTGTATATTGCATCTATTGAAAAAATGTAAAATTTTATTAGTCACATCCTTGTTAATTCAATGTATCTGGCTTACAAAAATAATAGTAGTGTCTAATTAATATTCGTACGTACTTCTATTTTATTTTTGTCAATCATGTGTGTGCAGATTCTGTAATCAAAATATCGAATACTTGACTTGTTTTTTAAATGCCGTAACTAATAAATAAATTTAATAAAAACATTAATTTTCTGAATCAAACGACCGACAAAGTTATACAACGGCTTTGGCAAACAAAACATTCTTGAAATTGTGGTTTGGATTTAAATACGGCATCATCAATATTATTTACAAATGAACTCAATCCAATTAATTTCAAATTTCGTCTTTTCTTAATTTTCCTTATAGTTATGTTTTGTTGACGGAGGAACAAAAATAAATAAAATAAAATAAAAATAAAATAAATAAAGAGTGTGGGATGCATTGAACATCAATAATTCCGTTGGACAAAGGGAAGCTTTCTTGTTGTATTATCCGAGATATATAATTAAAAAGCAATAATTTAGGTTGGCAGCGTATAGGACATCAAGTATTTATGCCATCAGAATTGTCTGCCAAACAATTTCCGAGATTTCGTTGTTTTTCAGGCATCTCGGTGTTCTTTTATAAGTTACCGAGATTGTTAACAGTGTTTACAGTCACATAAAATAGTATTATGTATGTCTTACATAAATTGATGTTTCCATAATTTTACACATATTAAAAAAATTAATTATTTTAAACTTTTTGTTTTTAAACTAATTTATAATTATTTTATGATAAAAAAAATATATAATCTACTACTCATTCTGTCTCATAAAGATTAATGTTTAGAAATTTTTACATATTTTAAAAAAACAATGATTACTGAGTTTAAATATATATTTTTCTTTGACTAAAACGATATTATTTAATTTTAAACCAATAACAATTCAAAATTTTAAATATTTTTAATGATTATTTCTTGAAGTTTACAAAAGATCGATGTTTTGGGATATTTTATATTTTTAATGATTACTTCTTGAAGTTTACAAAACATCAATCTTTGTGGGACAAAAAAATATCCCAAAACATCGATTTTTATGAGACAAAAAGAGTAAATATTATGCCACTTGAAATAAAATATAAAGTAAAAAAATCATTTTAGTTTTTTAATCTAAAAGTCAATCTTTTAAAACAAAATTTTTTCTCTAAAACATCAATCTATGTGAGATATAAAAAGTATTGATTAGTAAAAATATAGATGCAAAATAATTCTAGAAATAGTAGAGTAAAATTTGGTAGAATACAGTATAGTATTTTTCCTAAGCTTATGTATATAATGTTCTAATGATAAATGAAACAACAAATCAGTTGAATTAAAAAAAAAAAAAATCAGTTGAGTTTAGTTATGGTACAACGTAAAAAGTAACTGATAAAAAGGTCAACAGTCTATAATAATAATAATTGAATGATGATGATAATATAAAATAAATAGGGAACTGAAGATTAGTGGGCGAGAGGATTACAAAAGGCACTATAAATGGAATTGATTTCATATATCTGGAGAAACAAAAGATTAAAATAATGCAAATTTGAGGAGAAAGAAATAAGAAACAAGGAGAAAGACAAGATATACATATATCTTATCACTTTTTTGGGGGGCATATATCTTATAAAAAAGAGAGATGAGAGAAGATACACGTCTGTCTTTTGTGTTTTTTTTTCCTTTTTTTTGTCATCTCAATTTTATTATTGAATTTAAAAAAGATCCTAAATTACCATTACAAGAGGCGACAGACAACTAGATATCTTCGCAGTCATAAGATAATGGACTACTGAATGTCTTCGCGGTCTTTCGTTTAAAAGAGGGAAACAAGCCTCAAAAATCGAGGATACATAATAAAATGAAAAGCAAAACACAAATATAACAAGCAAAGTCTTAGAAAACTGAAAACTAAAATCTACAATTGAACAATGGCACGAGAAACTGTCACAAAGCTTCTCTATAGAAACATTAAATGTGGGGAGCACCAATAAACAAAGTGTTTTTTTTTTTCGTTTCTTGAATTATGTTTTAATCTAATTTGTTGATGGTCAATAAATAGTTTTGAATTTTTTAAATTGGCAATGGTTAGCCAATACTTTTTTATATAATAAGATTTAATAAAGGCAAAAAATAAAGGTGAATAATGGGATGTTGTTGTGATGGGTGGGGAGGGGGGGATAGAATAAGAAAAAAAGGTGTAAATAGTAAAAGTTAGTTACAAGAATTTGGTATTAAAACAGTAAAAATAAGAAAAATGGAATAGAAAAGGCGATGGATGTGTTTATTAGACTTGCCATGTCCCCACCATCTTTACTACTCCTACTCCTCCTTCTGAATCACAACATTATCGAGCTGTATTTTTCTCTCTTTTTTTTTAATATATATATATATATATATATATATATATATGTGTGTCAATGTAATTGCTTGAAAATGACAAGTTCTAGATTTGGAACACTCTGTGCTGGCTATCTAAGGAAAGAATATCTGTTTATTTTAATGCCCTTTTACTTTCTTCCCATCAGTGAGTGATTCATTCATATTTTTTATTACAAAGTTGAAAAATATATCAGAATTGCTCTTTAATTTGAAGTTGTCTCTGATCTAATTGGATATCAATATTGATCTGATTGACTTTTTTGTTTTCATGTACTTTTGGTGTCTGGAAAAATCTACTACACTTGATACAAAGGTAATTCGGTAGGAAAGCAAATGAAATGGGACAGTATTCATCGGGCCTTCTTGTTCCAAAGGGAAGATAACAAAATACAATCAAAAAGCATACTATTGCTACTACTACTAATAAGTACACTTTCATTCATTTAAGAGTATGATTATCGGGGTTGTAAGAGAGGTTTTAAGAGGAGTTTTAAGAAAAAGTAGGTGAAAAAATAAATCAGAAAGAAAAAAAAAAAAAAGAGCTCCTCTTATACAGCATACTTTGATACTGAATGGTTACCACGGACCCCACGGTTTTGTTCATTTGTGGTTTGGTCCACAGTTTGTTTACCATTCAACTAATGAACGCAGTAAAATGGACTAAAAAAAATATATATATTAAAAAATTGAAAAAGTAAAAGCGGACAGAAAAATAGAAGGAACGCAGTTGAGAGCAGTCCATGCACACAAGAGCAGTGGTCCAGTCCACAGAAAAGTGGTTTGCTTTTTGACAACCAATCAAAATTTTTCTTTTCTTTTAAATTTAATTTTTTCTTATATTTGGTCTTTATAATTGGGAGAAACCAAACTTACACCATCCATTCCCATCTTTTGCTAGAGACTGAAAAATCCTCTAAAAAAAAATCCTCTCAACATTTTTATTGTTTTTTTCAGCTTGTTACTATATAAAAAAAAGTTCTAACATTCATCAAGGTAAAGAATTATCCATTCAAATCATGTAAGTTTATCTTAAATATTCACTTATTGATTAACTGTTTTTTTTTTTCTTGCTTCATTATAGTGATGTCTTCTAGGAGAAGAAATACAAACACTGGATCTCAACCTTCTACAAGAATAAGGGTAAATTTCTATAAAAAAAATATTGTTTAATAATTTTTTTTCAGAAAACTTAAAGCTTGTTAGCTTGTTTTATGATAGATAAATGCTTTATACTAGCCTATTGTGAATATTTATGTATCAATAATTTATAAGTTTAGATTTTTTTTTATTCAGTTTAGAATTTTAAAATATTATCAAATAATTGATTAATGGTTCATAAAATATTATAATAAATATAACTAATACGGATTAATAAATTTTAAAATTAAAGTTTAAAATTAAACATATGACATATCTAGCTTCAATATTAAATTTAAAAAGAAAGTATATAACTTTTGAAATTTAAATGAGTAAATTATTGTATATTTTCATCTTTTATTAGTTTACAATTTCATAAATTATAATATTGATGATATAATATAAAATAATTGATGCATATCTCTTATAATATTTTAAGTTAGTGTAGCTAAAATAAAAAACTAGAGTTAAAACTTTTCAAAATATGACATATCTAATATTAAAAAACAACAATTAGAATTAATGATATATGAAATATATATGCAGAGAGTTGAACGTCGATGGTCTCCTGATGAAGAGAAAACACTACTTAACCTATACGATGAAGCATTAGGAATGAATCAATATAGGTTTAAAGATCCTGGCCAACCGGGTAGAGCATTTATAGTTCGTAAGTTCAACGAAATCTACGGTGAAAGTTTAGTATGGGAGACAATGAAAAATAAAATTGATCAATGGAAGAAAGAGTTCAAGCTTTGGAAGCAACTACAACATTATACTGGAATTTCAGTTGATAATATTACGGGAAAGATTATGGCATAAGATGGATGGTGGAATGATCGTGAACAGGTCCTTATTTTTTTCCAATAATTATTAAGATTAAAAATTTATAGAAAATTTTCTTATACAAATTTTTGATTTTAGGAGTTTAGCAAACTTGCACGTCTGAACCGAGAACCACCAAAAGATTGGGAAACCAAGTCTCGTTGCTTTGCTGTCTTAGATGTGGGTTCGCAGCGTCAGTATTCTGTGCAACAAAGAAGAGCTGAAATTCGGAATGAACAGTCACATGACGGTGATACCGATGATGGTTGGGAGCCAAATGAGGTTCCAGAAACTCAACAAAACGAGGAGACGTATCATGTGAACATTTATGATGATTCACAACCATCACATGAATTCTCACGTGAGGCTACCGAATCACAACCACCAATTCAGATACCTGATCGTAGTGGGCGACAACATTCAAGAGCTGATCCATCATCTAGCCGAAGAACTGGGTCAAGGGGACCTAGCGGAACACGAACACCGCGTAGAAGGCAAAATTTTGAATCGACCATCCAAGAGACAATGTCGTCCATTAGAGACTTTCAAAAGGAAACCTATGAACGACTACGCCCTGGTGCCTTTGACCGCGAAGATTATACCGAGTTTGAAAAGGCGGTCGAGATACTTGAGTCATTAGATATTCCAAGATACAATGATTTCTACATTCAATGCCTCCAACTTCTGAAGACTGATCTCTTTTGGCGTAATTACTGGATGTCATCAACTCGGTTTCAGACCAATGAGGATAGGATATTGTTAATGGAGTCTCTAACAGGATTTACAAGACATGGTGAACATATAGGAACCACTCGCCCACCAAGTGGATCGTCTACACCTCGATCATCTGATCCATCATCTGCAGGCAGTATGTCTACGCATACAAGCCAAAGAACTCCAAGTATATCAATTGATCCACCTACTACTGGTTTTCGACAGTTTTTGGCACCAATAAATGTTGAGCATCGAGCATCTCCAAGATCACAAGTAGGATCTCCGAGTATAGGGATTGGTCAATATTCTCCAGGTTCAAGTTTTGGATCTCCAGGGTTAGGCTTTACCCGTTATACACCAAGACCACGAGTAGGATCCCCGAGCCTAGGGTTTCTCAATAATTCTCTAACTGGTCAAATGTTTCAAACACCAGGAGCAGTGGGACTATTTAACACTTTTGGACAAAACAACGCATCGACATCTCAACCTCTTCCTCGACAAAACTTATTTGATAATGACATGAGCGGAAATGATGAAGAGTAGTTTATTTTTTTTTCCACAAGAAGAGTAGTTTATTTCTGTGACAATTATGTTTGAAAAAAAAATTATGATATTTATGTCAGTTTGATGAAGCACTTATGTTTTATTAATATGTTGTTTTTTTTTGATATGGTATTTGTGATAATTAAAAAAAAAAATTGGTAACTTATGTGATTTTAATGTTATTTCAGGCTTTCCGAATTTGTGAACTACATTCAAAAGGACTCCATAATTTATCTGATGTAGAACGGTTAGAATTATGGACTTTGGAAAATGAGCAAATAGAAGATCTTTTAATAAATCCAACATTGGATTATTATGAACAACAGTTTCACAAAGGACCATACCAAACCGGTGGAGGGTTAGGGTGGCAAAATCTTTGGAATCGTATTCAAAATGACCATGCTGCATGTCTACAATTATTAAGAATGTCATTTGCTGCCTTCACAGGACTATGCACTATTTTAAAAGAAAATTATGGATTACAACCTTCGATGAATGTAAGTGTTGAAGAGAGTACCGCTATGTTTCTACGAGTGTGCGGACACAATGAAGTTCAGCGAGATGTTGGCTTACGATTTGGACGAAACCAGGAAACTGTGAATAGAAAATTTGGTGAAGTGTTGCAAGCTATAGAACTTCTAGCGGCAGATTACATCAAGACACCAACAACACAACAATTACACCGGATTCCACAACGTCTACAAGCTGATAGACGATATTGGCCGTATTTCAGTGGTTTTGTTGGAGCTATGGACGGAACTCATGTGTGTGTTAAAGTAAAGCTTGAGCTACAAGCCATGTATTGGAACAGACATGACTATGCAAGCATCAACGTAATGGCAATTTGTGATATGAATATGTTATTCACATACGTATGGAATGGAGCACCGGGTTCATGTCATGATACAGCTGTCCTTTCACTTGCACAAAATGGCGATTCTGAATTTCCATTACCACCTACAGACAAGTATTATGTAGTTGACTCAGGGTATCCTAATAAGCAAGGATTTTTAGCTCCTTATAGGTCAACACGAAATAGAGTTGTGAGATATCACATGTCACAGTTCTATACTGGTCCCCCTCCGAGAAATAAGGAAGAATTGTTTAATAGGTCTCATGCATCTCTTCGATCTATCATTGAATGCACTTTTGGGGTGTGGAAGAAGAAATGGAGAATTTTAACCGATTTTCCGAGATATGATCTGGATATCCAAAAGAGAGTAATTATTGCAACAATGGGTCTTCATAATTTTATTAGAGTTTCAAATTTTACAGATGCAGATTTTGTGGAAGATTTTACAGAAACTCAAACTGAGGATCAAGACAATGCATCTTATGAGCTTGATGAAGCAGAGAATGCAGATGGACAACACATGGCAAACATTCGAGAAACTATCGCAACTATGTTATGGAAAAACCAGAGTATTTGATTTTATATTTGGGTTTGTAATTTTTTATATTTTCATCTTTTTATTATGTTGTATTAAGAAAATTTAAATTCTTAACAAAATTATAATCATATTTGAAGAATAGAATAAAAGTAGTCTAATTTGTCCGTCTTTTACCATTCGGTTCATAGAACCGCTTTTTGGGTCCGTTCCGACCGCTTTGTCCACTCTGACTGCTTTATTGCTGTTTTGTCCGCTGTGTTTGCTGTGTCCGCTCCGCTTTGACCGCAGTCACCATTCAGACCCTTTGTTTTCATATAAGAGGCGCTTACGTGTCAGTGCATGATTGGATAAAGAGTTTTATTGAGAACAAAAAAAATTTTGGCCCGATCGGTGTTCTTTCTCTTGCTCTCTCTTGCGAACCTCTCAAACCTATATGACCTGTCTTCGCCCTTTCTCTCCCCGACGAAGACACGAGCACACAAAAGAAAAAATCAAATCCTAGCTTAGCACCGTCGCCACCGAATTCGAAATTCCGGTAACCCAATCGCCGGAAAAATCCACCGCACCTGGCTACCGATATTGGTTCTCGTCGGATCTAGCTGCTTCCTTTCTTCGTCCAGATCTCGTACTCTATTCTACCTCTCGATTCGCTGTGGAAGTTACGATGGAGGCGATCGATGAGTTGTCTCAGCTTTCGGATTCGATGAGACAAGCGGCGTCGCTGCTCGCTGACGAAGATCCCGATGAGACCTCTTCTTCTAGACGGCCGGCTACTAATCTCAACGTCGTTGCCCTAGGGAATGTGGTGGGTTTCCTCTCGCTTTACCTGTTTCTTCCATGTGGTTGTATTTGGTGTTTGTGTGTTAGTTTTATGCTGTGATCGAGTGTAGATTTTGGTTGCCATATCGTGGATCTTGCGGATCTCGATGAGGTTTGTATGATTGTTCCCGTAACCTAGGAGTTTGGTAGGATGTGTTCTTCGTTCGTAGCTTGATTTGTTGTGTTTCTCTCTATAAGGGATTGTTTGGTTCTATGAGATTAAACCTGGGAGGTATTGCTTTAGAAGAGAAGGTTGATGTGTTTGGTATTTGAAACTATGAGAAATCTATTTTAGAAAGTGTATGTGAACTTCTTATTAGATCGTTGTTGTACTTGTCTGTTGGAAGACAGAAGAATAGATTGCTCTGTGCTTGTGATTGGAACTTGTAAGCCTTGGAAAAGAACACTTCTTATGCTTAGAATGAAGTTATTTCACTTTTCTTGGTGGATCAGGGAGCTGGAAAGTCTGCAGTTCTGAATAGCTTAATTGGACATCCAGTTCTGGTAAGTTGTGTATTGAGTGTGCGGAAATTTGTGTATATCACTACTGGCTGATACATTCTATTAAAGTAACCACTTTCTGTTGTGCCTATCTGCTACAATTACTATGGATAGCCGACGGGTGAGAATGGTGCTACACGGGCTCCTATAATCATTGACTTGAGTAGGGAAGAATCACTGAGCAGCAAGGCAATAATTTTACAAATTGACAATAAAAATCAACAAGTTTCTGCAAGTAAGGCTCCTCATGTGCACATATGCAATTTAGTAATGATTTTACTTCTGCGTGTAAGATACAATGCATTAGATTAATGTTTGACTAAATATTCTGTTTGTTTTGAATGTGTGTGTTATAGGTGCCCTAAGACATTCTCTACAAGATAGGCTTAGCAAAGGCGCCTCAGGAAGGGGTCGTGATGAAATATACCTAAAACTTCGTACCAGCACAGGTAAGCCCTTTCTTACTTGCACAATCATAAATGTGAATCCTATCTATTGGAACACCATATTATCAAAGCCTAAGTCGGGTAATGCCCCCTACATCAGTGAACAGATCAGCTGTAATAAGTTTTTACCACTGAGTCTAATGCACATTAGTGCTTCAGCTTCTTTTGGTTAGAATCTGATGCTACGGTGTGGTAATTGGATTATATATTTGAATGAAGCTCCAACATAAGTATCCTCCTTGGAACATGAATAAACACATTATTTGTTTTCTTACTGCTTTCTGCAATCATCATAACATATTTGTGCCCTTTTAACTGCAGCTCCACCCCTGAAATTGATTGATTTGCCTGGACTGGACCAGCGAATTGTAGACGATTCTATGGTAAGATTAGGAACTCCTTGATACCTTCGTCATCCCCCCAGTCCATCTGTCAACTATGGAGATTTTCAACATTTTTTTTTCCAGCATTCTGGCTGTAGGGCAACATCGATTCATTATCATCTTGTAATTTGTTTCTTTCCTCTCTTTTCAAGATTGGTGAACATGCGCAGCACAACGATGCCGTATTACTGGTTGTTGTGCCTGCTAGCCAGGCATCCGAAATTTCGTCATCTCGAGCCCTGAAGACCGCAAAGGAGTATGATCCAGAGAGTGAGTATATAGACACTTTCATTATATAGACCCTTCATTATACTTCTCAACTACTGTGGTGACCTTACTATATTTGGATTAAACCATTGGATATGAATTTTACATATACTATAACAGTAAAAAGTGACATCACTCCCTATATATAGGTACTAGGACAGTAGGAATTATCAGCAAAATTGATCAGGCAGCAGAGAACCCAAAATCCCTTGCAGCAGTTCAGGCTCTTCTTTCAAATCAAGGACCTCCTAAAACAACTGATATTCCATGGGTTGCACTTATTGGCCAATCTGTCTCAATTGCATCAGCACAGTCTGGAGGCAGTGAGAACTCTTTGGAAACTGCTTGGCGTGCTGAGAGTGAAAGTCTTAAATCTATTTTGACTGGTGCTCCACAAAGCAAACTTGGCAGAATTGCCCTGGTGGATACNGAAATCGGAGATGTGAGCGTGAGGGTCACGGGTCTGAAGGCGGATCTGGTGTTCGAGGTGAAGAAGAGAAGCAGCGGCGACAATGCCAGTGGTACCACCACCGTCGATGCTAAGGATACGAGTCTTCCTGCAGTGGGAGAGCCATTTCTGTTCAAGCTTGGTGAAAATGTCAAGAGTGACCTTGCTGAGATCCATCTCCATTTTACTAGTAATGTAGAGATCGAGGAAACAAACGGAACAAAGAAGAAGAAGTAAAAGTAGTGAATGAATATTTTTTTTGTAGAATCCTATGATATAATTGTAAAAACACAAGAAAAAAGGAAAGAAAACGTAATGAGTATCACGCTTAGAAGCAGAGAGGCATTTAATTAATTCATTTGGGAGAGGGGGGAATAATAATGCCCTTTGCGCTCTCTCTGTCTCACTCTCTTCTCTCGGCAGTGAGTGATTGATGAGTAAATACAAAAGAAGAAGAGACTGTGTGTTTACTCGTCTCTCTCCTCGAGTGAGTGGATGATTTGAAGAAAGAAAGAAATGGGATTATTATGATGAGCAAGTAAGTAAGTGATTCAGAGATAATTCCGGAATTGTGAGTGGGTGGTTGTTACTTATATATATACTCCTCCCCACTGACGGTGCAGTTTTTTGTTTCTTTCTTTCTCCTCCCCCCTTCTCTTTTTCTTTTTATTATTTTCCATCATTTACAAATATAATGGAGTCATGAGGATGATATTATTATTATTTTCATTCCTTTAAATGAAATACAGGATTTAAAAATATATATATATATATATATATATATATATATATTTTCTTCCTTTGGGCGTACAGTATAATCTAATTTTTTTTTTTGGTAAAACTAATCCAACTTATTCACGATTTATAAGGACAAAAAGAAGAGAACAAATAAACACACATAACAGGCAGGATTAAAAAAGGTAAGAAAACATTTTGATGGGGGGTGGTAGGGGACTGTCCTCGCACGTGTGAGTAGGCATGTCAGTTTGAAGGTCAAGGAGTAAGCGCGAACCTCGGCTGCATTACAGGCTCCGCTCCCGCTAATCACATTGTTGCCTCTCACTAACCCTCTTTTTTTTTTTAATTGATGCAAAATTTAACTCTTGCGTCTTGTCTTTTTGTATCTAGGAGGTCCATCATAAATGAAGGACGTGGAATCGACTGCGACGAACCGGCAAAACTATTAACTACACTATAAATTGATTGTTTATGATGATATCAATGGACACATTTACTTTTTAATTAAAAACCCACCCCTATCACAAATACTACAGTATTCGCTTTGATTTGGTCCATCAAATAAATACATTTCCTTTCACCTCACTGCAAAACCCAGACCATTGATTATCGTCAGTGTGCCCTATTCGACAGT
Organism: Camelina sativa; assembly: GCF_000633955.1. Lineage (NCBI taxonomy): Eukaryota > Viridiplantae > Streptophyta > Magnoliopsida > Brassicales > Brassicaceae > Camelina > Camelina sativa. The sequence continues at coordinate 187,296 of NC_025700.1, forward strand.
GTCCTGGACTCAGGCCCAATTGTGTAGGCTCAAACCCATTTCAATATAGCCTACCATTGTTCCGTTTCTTTTCTTTTTTGGCAATTTTTATTTTAGTTTCAATTTGTATACATCACTTACCAGTGCCGGCCCGTAGGTGTATGACGCCTAAAGCACATCTGAAAATGATGCCCCTTAACTCCAAAAAAATTTCTTCTATCAAAAGTATATAACTATGTAAAAGATCACCAAAAAGTTCAGTTGTTTTAAAAACGTACATAAACCATCACGTAAATCACATGTTGTCAAAAGAAAAAGCATCGTCGGTACATGAGTCACCAAAAATAATCCTCCTTGCTTTCATGCTTGCAAAATCATCGATCAACTTTGAGTTGTCAAGCGTTTCCACCAAATCTTGTTCTATTGATAGCAACGCCAATCCATTTAATCGCTCTTGAGACATAGTCGAACGTAGATAATTTTTGATAAGCTTCAACTTCGAGAAACTTCTTTCTGCACAAGCAACTGAAATCGGAATTGTGAGCAAAATACGATAAGCAATCCATGTGTTTGGATAACAACCATCCATTCTTTTTAAAAACTCTAACACATCAACCGCTTTTGTAATCTCCTTTGGCAAGACTCCTCTTAAAAGTTTAAGTTCCACAAACAGATCCTTTCCTTCTATATCTGAATTCCCATCATGCTTGAGGGAAGCTTCAAGCTTCATACAAGATACCATTAACTCATCATCTCCTGCTGACTTTAGTTTCTTTAAACCGAACAAAAATCCAAAAATTTCTTCATAATATTGAAATTGTTCGAATCTGACCTCAAGAGACACTATAGCTTGATCCACTATGTTGATGAAGTACTCGATCCTAAAACTCTCCTCTGCACTTAATGTGTTACTTTGATCAACATGTTCTGCGTCTTCACCAAACTGTTTCTTTTTTTTTATCAAGCGTTTTGGTTTTTTATAAAAAGCTGGTTCAATATCCATTTGAATGGCAATTTCTGTAGCTTCTCCTTTTGCTTTCTGAAAACCAGTTTCTCTATAATCTTTCAGATAACCAACAAGCCCTCCTAACTGAGCAATAGCAACCTCAAGGTCCATGTCCTCTGACTGTATGGTTTTGCTTATAATATTGAAAGCAGAAAGCAAATCATACCATATTACCATTCCAAACAAGAATTCAAATCTTCCGATTCCATGTGTTTCACTCACTGCAAGAGACTCAGCTTCACTACGATGTCCTGGATTATCACTCAACTCTGCTAAGTAAAACAAAGCATCTCTTATCTTTGAAGCTTGAAACCTTATTGGTTTAACACTATCAATGCGGCTTTCCCAACGAGTTTGTGACAATGGCTTAAGTGAAGTACCATTCACCATCTCTTGGTACACTTCCCAATTGTTGGTTGAAGATGCAAATAGGGTGTATATACGCTGAACAATGCCAAAAAATGAAACATCCACACATCGGATTAGAAATGTCAGCTGCTCTTTACGACTAACATCAGGAGGTGAATCCAAAATGACTGAAAAATACTTTGCATCTTGAATCTTCTTTACAATAATCATCTTTACCTCATTAGCAAGCAGTTCTATCAACTCATTCTAAATCTTATGACTGAGATAATGGTAATGAGTTTCACCTTTTTCAATCCGTCGAATGTGTTCCTTCATTACTGCATCAAAGCCTCCAATCATCTTAATAAAATCTAGAAAATGCCTACTGTTTGGATCAATTACCTTTTCCTTTCCACCACGAAATGCTAGATTTCTTTCCGCTAGAGTTTTTACTACAACAATTATTCTCAATAATACATCTCTCCAATGCTTCCTCTCCTTGTTAATTGCCTCCTGCAAATGCTTATCAATAGTTTCAGTTTTCTTCAATCTCACTTCTAACNAGCATCTCTTATCTTTGAAACTTGAAACCTTATTGGTTTAACACTATCAATGCGGCTTTCCCAACGAGTTTGTGACAATGGCTTAAGTGAAGTACCATTCACCATCTCTTGGTACACTTCCCAATTGTTGGTTGAAGATGCAAACAGGCAGTATATACGCTGAACAATGCCAAAAAATGAAACAGCTTTTTTGGATGATGAAGCCATATCACTAAGGGCAAGGTTGAGACTATGACATCCACATGGAGTGTAAAATGCCCTTGGATTTATATCAAGTAGTCTCTTCTGAACTCCTTTATGCTTTCCTTTCATATTTTGTCCGTTGTCATAGCCTTGTCCTCTTATGTCGTCGATATTCAAGTTAAGATCAGCCAATACATCTTGAAGAGTATTAAAAATCCCCTCTCCTCTCTTGTCTTTGATATCCAGAAATTTCAAAAAGAACTCTTCGATCTTAGGTGTCGCCGTCGAAATATCCACACATCGGATTAGAAATGTCAGCTGCTCTTTACGACTAACATCAGGAGTTGAATCCAAAATGACTGAAAAATACTTTGCATCTTAAATCTTCTTTACAATAATCATCCTTACCTCATTAGCAAGCAGTTCTATCAACTCATTCTGAATCTTATGGCTGAGATAATGGTAATGAGTTTCAACTTTTTCAATCTGTCGAATGTGTTCCTTCATTACTGCATCAAAGCCTCCAATCATCTTAATAAAAGCTACAAAATGCCCACTGTTTGGATCAGTTACCTTTTCCTTTCCACCACGAAATGCTAGATTTCTTTCCGCTAGAGTCTTTACTACAACAATTATTCTCAACAACACATCTCTCCAATGCTTCCTCTCCTTGTTAATTGCCTCCTGCAAATGCTTATCAATAGTTTCAGTTTTCTTCAATCTCACTTCTAACTCTGTCCAACGAGTCATGCAAATGATATGATGATGAGTAGTTTCATGACTTTTCAGCCTATGTGAAATATTTCTCCAATCATTGTAACCGGTACTTGCCAAAATAGTAGGATTTGCTTCTTGAGTGAATAATTTACAGCAAAAACAAAAGACCTTGTCTTTAGTTTTTGAGTAAACTAACCATTTTCTGTCTTGCTTCTCTCCGTTGCTCATTTTTCTTGTATAAGTGGCATAAGTGAAACATCTATTAGCACCATCTCTTGGGAAAAGATAACCAGCGGGTGGTCTTGCGGGTGGACCCTTCTCAACCAAAAAAATTCTCATTCTCCTATCAATTTTCTCCCAGTTTCCAGGATCATCCATATCCACATTCTTATACAGACCCTTAATCTTATTACCTTTATCATGTTCTTCAGCGTGTTCATTCTCCAAGTTTTCTCCATCATCTCTTACAAGTTCTTCTACACTCTTTTCATCTGCATCTTCTTCAATAGTAACATGCTCATCAGCTTCCTTGTTTATCTCACTTCTAGCCGTCTCATCAGTTTGTGGAGGTTTAGTTCTTGTCACATACTTAAGAATATCATTGGTTTGAGATTTCACCAATTCATCTTGTCTATCTTTTCTCTTCCTATTCGCACATCCACTTGGCTGGTTCCGGATTCTATTTCCAGGCAGCATTTTCTACAAATCAAAATAAGATTTGAACAGAAATTGTCATTGAGAACACATAAAACAAAATTTAGCTTTTACTTTTAGTGGAGACTCCATGTACAGAAATTAACATAAACAGAAGTTGTAACAAATTAATGAATTATAATTAGTCTCAAGTCTTAATTACCAGTGGTGATTGATGATAGGCGGTGTGTGTTTCGGTGGAGACGGGAGATCAATGATGTTTGCTTAATTTTCTTCTGGTGAAATTTGGAAGAAGAAGAAGAAGCGGAACTGTCAAATAAAAAAAGTTTGGTGTTTTTCTTTTTAATTCAGTTGCTATTTTTAATCGTAGAATTTTTTATGTTAATATATAAGATAAAGAAATTTAGATAAAAGAGAATATTATGGTTTAGAAAAATAGGAAAAAAAATCGTGAATACAATAAACGTGGGATTTGAACCTCTACTCGAGAGAATCGAGCTAAAACAAAAAACCACCACACCAAAGAAACTTCTACAAATTGATGCCCCTAAAATACTTATTATATTTGGCGCCTAAAGCCCTTGCTTTATGGGCTTTAGGTCAGAGCCGTCACTGTCACTTACTTTTCACACTTATAGTTGTTACAAATAGTAAAACAAAAATATTGGATAATACTAGTATTTTTTCATACGAGGCCACGCGACCGTTGCACATCAACCGACAACATAAGATCATTAATCATACCTAATACTCTTGATCATTATAAGGTTTTCAAAAAGAAGTAACAAAAGGAAGTGGCTAGGTAGAAAAAGTAAAAGTAAACCCACACACACAAAGCTGAAAATTAGGGAACCATAAGTAAAAACCTACAAAACGTGACCAAATATCTTAATCAATATTAGACCAATGCCACCAAAAACACGACAACACCACTCATAGCTGAAGACAAAGCCGTTGACACTGACGATGAAAAGGCACCGTTTTGAGCGGAATCCTCGGAAGCCCTAGCCGGAGATGGAGATGACCCGGTGGAAGGTGACGGAACAGGGGTAGAAGCCGGGCTGAGGCTGGGACTGTCTATGACGGCGCCCACTAGGACATGGAGCTTCTGAACGGCTTGGCAGTGGCCAGGAAAGCCGCAGAGGAAATAGAAGTGGCCTGGTTTTGTAAGAGCCACCATGTCGGATCCCGAAGTGTAGGTGGCCATGGCTGACGTCGCGTTGCACGAAAGGAAGTCACGGCGGCTCACTTGCTTCACGTTGTGAAACTGGCTATTGTATACAAATACTGTAAGACAAAGTGTAATATAAACCAAAGTTATCATTTGAAAGAATTCTCTAGCTAGCTATAGAATGAAAAAGAAAAAACGTAGATGATCAGTATGCAAGGTGTGATGTTAAATTACAGAGAGAATCTCCGGCGGTGAAAGTGTCGGATGAAGTCCATTTATTGTAGTCGACTTTGCCGAGAATTGTCCATCCTGCGGAGCCACCTACTTTGTGGACAGAGGCTACAGATTCTCCCAACATACCCATAAGTATTATCAACACTATTATTAAACACACACTTTCCCGAGTAAATACCATTTTTTTTCCTTGAACGATGAAAAGAAACTAGAGCGATATATGGAACCACCTTTGTTATATTTTTTTCCTAAGAAGAGAGTTGGGGAAATTTGCATGGAGCCAACGGGTACATATATACAGGAGGCCTAGCTATGAGACTCAATACCTAGACTCCCGTCCACGGTCAACGCTATGTCCGGTGGATATTGGGAGATATTTCGGGCCCATGTAAGCCCAAGAAATGATATCACTAAAGGGATTATAGTTAGCTATACATCCAAACAGGGCTCCGCCTTCCTTATCCCAAACAATTGGGTCGTCATCGTCGTCGTCTCGTCTCCCTCCCTTTCAATTTCATTGACGAACCAAAGAAAAAAAGGTTTAGTCACTTCGATTCTACGGCTACTCCCATGGCGGCTTCATTCTCTTCCACTGCTCCCACGACACCGGCCCTTCGGTTCAGAGCGAGTTACTCCAAGTCTCTCCTCTCTCTCCCAGGTAAACGGCGTCTCATGCCTTGGATTTCGTTTCTTCACTGTCCTTTTCTCATCTATTTGGCTCTGTTCGTTAATGTTCCTTGTAAACCTTCTTGGGTAGATTCGTATTTGAGGATAATCGCTTCAGCGAGATCTCCCTCCGCACGCTTAATTGCGTGTTCGTTAAAGACCGACAAGCTTGGGCTCGGTGCGGGCGTCCATCTCTCCGGTGGCCCCGTTGTTAAGCCGTCTCTACAGAAGAGGCAGGTTCCACCTTATTAATTAATTATGTAAACCAAATGTGGTTTTTGATGTTTTTGGTTTTGATTACAATCTCTCTGTATGTTCTTGTTTGGGAATTCTAGATTGGTGATAAGGTCTGCAACTATTGAAGAGATAGAAGCGGAGAAGTCTGCAATTGAGAACGATGTTGTATGTATTTCTCACATGTTTTTTTGGTTATTCTTTAGTCAGTGTGGAACGGATGAATCTCTTTGGATATGATTCTGGTTTTTTTTTTTTGTGCAATCCAGAAATCAAAGATGGAGAAGACCATTGACACGCTTCGTACCAGTTTCAATTCCATAAGGACAGGGAGATCCAATGCAGCTATGCTAGACAAGATTGAGGTATAAGCAAAGGTTATGGATCCTATTTTTACAGCCATATTTTGGTTCCACATATATAGAAATATAACTTGATGTTTTGTCTTTTGGTTTCAAGGTGGAATACTACGGAAGTCCAGTAAGTCTGAAAAGCATTGCCCAAATCAGTACCCCCGATGGAAGTTCTCTTTTGCTACAGCCTTATGACAAGTCCAGGTACATTCATTCCCAAATGGTTCTCTGTTGAAGAATTTTCATGTCTGCTTTTCTCTTTGTCGCTTCATGATACATCCCAATGTTTTAATACCCTTCCAGCTTGAAGGCTATAGAGAAGGCTATCGTCAACTCTGATCTTGGAGTGACTCCTAATAACGATGGAGATGTGATTCGATTGTCCTTGCCTCCCCTCACATCTGAGAGAAGAAAGGTATCTCTTCCTGGCAAACCTCATCTCTGTTGAATTTTCAATGTGCTGCTGCCTTACCTAATACCTTTTAATTGTGCTACTGCAGGAACTAGCAAAGGTTGTTGCAAAACAGTCTGAAGAAGGAAAGGTCAGTAGTAGTAGTGCTTACCTCTCTTTTTTTAGTCACCTAAACGTATTTGGGATTCTCAATATTTTCTAGAAAAGTTAGTTGTGCATAATTATGTGCTTAAGTGCGCTTCATGTTCCTTTAATCTTAGCCCATCTTTTTCGTTCTTATAGGTTGCACTGAGGAACATAAGGAGAGATGCCTTGAAATCTTATGATAAGCTCGAGAAGGTTCCAAGGGATTTTTAGTTTCTGTAATTTTCTCGTTGGGTATTCCTTGTGATCCTATTCTTGAGATTCGAGCTTCATTTTTTTGCAGGAGAAGAAGCTGTCAGAAGACAACTTGAAGGATTTGTCAAGTGATTTGCAGGTAAACAAACCACGCAGAAGTTTGTTTTCAATTAAAACAAAAAGGCTAGAACCAGAGAATTATTGATGTTTAAGTGTGGCTGACAAAACTTTGATGTTTTTGGTAATGGCAGAAATTAATTGATATATACATGAAGAAGATAGAAGAGCTGTGCAAACAGAAAGAGAAGGTATCAATCAGTTTTTTTTTTTTGTCAATGGCTCTGATCTACTTTAGTCTTTGATCCATCTTATAAAGTAGCCAGCCATTAATCACTACTACACACATGTATGAATCCACAGGAATTGATGAAGGTTTGACCATAATAATGGTTTGTAAGGAGGACGTAACTCAACCATCTGGTAAAGTCCTGCATTCCCAACTCCTTGGTATTAGGTTTTGTTTGTGTCAATGGCTCTGGTCTACTTAGTTTCTATTACTTTTTCTCTGATGTATCTTGGGGTACAAGAAATGCCTCTGGGAACTGAGAGCAACTTTGTTTAAGTCTACTTTCAGTTGTTGCAAAAGTTAGAAGAAGAAGCCTCATGTTTTGTTTTTATTATTAAAGGAACCCTTTTTGTACAGCAAACTTCTTGTTAATTTGGTTCAGCAACCAATTATCAAATCTTCTTGTTTTTGGCTTATTGGGTTTGGACCTAAAAATTAAAAAACACGTATATATATATTATACAATATTAAAACAATATGATAAAATAGGGCTTGGAGCGACTTCAAATGCATTTTCGTATTATTATAGTCACATGTCGCCGCATTGAGAAATCCGTCAAACCCGAAATCCATTATTCTATGCTTTCAAAGCATCGAAAATCAGTGGCTAATGAAATATTAATAAAGTACGAAACATTTGATTTGTTTAAGTCGATTATATTATTGTCTAGTTCGCTTCTTTTTTTTTTGCCTTGGTAGCTGGCGAATTTGACTTCTCTGCTGAATCTAAACCCCTACTATAATTAAAGAAAATTATTTTCTCCTTTCTTCTCGTTGTCTGTAAAACAGGAGTATTATTATTATTCATTGTTAATAATCCTTCATTTTCTAAAAAAATACTAGATCAACGTATTAAATGTTTAAGAAACATCTCTCGTTTCATACAACTTATTCTTTCTAATCTTCTAAATTGAAATGGGTTNTATAAAGTAGCCAGCCATTAATCACTACTACACACATGTATGAATCCACAGGAATTGATGAAGGTTTGACCATAATAATGGTTTGTAAGGAGGACGTAACTCAACCATCTGGTAAAGTCCTGCATTCCCAACTCCTTGGTATTAGGTTTTGTTTGTGTCAATGGCTCTGGTCTACTTAGTTTCTATTACTTTTTCTCTGATGTATCTTGGGGTACAAGAAATGCCTCTGGGAACTGAGAGCAACTTTGTTTAAGTCTACTTTCAGTTGTTGCAAAAGTTAGAAGAAGAAGCCTCATGTTTTGTTTTTATTATTAAAGGAACCCTTTTTGTACAGCAAACTTCTTGTTAATTTGGTTCAGCAACCAATTATCAAATCTTCTTGTTTTTGGCTTATTGGGTTTGGACCTAAAAATTAAAAAACACGTATATATATATTATACAATATTAAAACAATATGATAAAATAGGGCTTGGAGCGACTTCAAATGCATTTTCGTATTATTATAGTCACATGTCGCCGCATTGAGAAATCCGTCAAACCCGAAATCCATTATTCTATGCTTTCAAAGCATCGAAAATCAGTGGCTAATGAAATATTAATAAAGTACGAAACATTTGATTTGTTTAAGTCGATTATATTATTGTCTAGTTCGCTTCTTTTTTTTTTGCCTTGGTAGCTGGCGAATTTGACTTCTCTGCTGAATCTAAACCCCTACTATAATTAAAGAAAATTATTTTCTCCTTTCTTCTCGTTGTCTGTAAAACAGGAGTATTATTATTATTCATTGTTAATAATCCTTCATTTTCTAAAAAAATACTAGATCAACGTATTAAATGTTTAAGAAACATCTCTCGTTTCATACAACTTATTCTTTCTAATCTTCTAAATTGAAATGGGTTACATATTCACGTTTTTATATACATCTGGTGATTTCGGTTTTAAAAGGTCCAAACATGATTATCGGTTAGTTTATTCGTGGTTGTGACTTGTATGACATGCATGCATCAGCCGTATATAGATTTTTTTAGTCTATTCCTTGATATTATTATATGTGTAAAGATTTGCTTATTATAAGTGATCCCATAAACCGAGGTTTAAACCCATGATGAATATTTTAATCAGTAGGCTTCATGGGTGGAGTATATTTTATTTTGTTTGTGGGCATACAACAAAAAGCATCCGATATATAGTGTTATAGTATGTCAAGTGGCTGAGATGTTGGATTCCTTACATCGGAACTCCAACGAAACTTTCGTTAATTTGTGCTTTACAAAGTTAACATATACTAATAGAGGGGTAGGGTCAAAACATTATAATAAAGCACTTAAAAATTAATTATCTAACTACATGATTATAATATTTTTGTTTGATTCTCACTTCATTTAACGGCATATACAATTTTTCGTCAGTCAACACTTGATGATAATTAAATTAAACATTAGTTGAGATACCATCATGTATAGCTCTCTAGTCTCTAGACGAATATTTAATCATGCTACGTTTTTGTTTTATTTGCACTATCTTCGTCAATTACTGTATAGTCTGTATTCAAACGATTTTTTTTAATATATTATTTTATATGAGATACATTATTTGATTTTAAAGCTCGTTTGATATGATATGATATTAATAAGTAGTTTGAAATTCGGACCAGTCTCATATTTATAAATAAATAATAATACCCAAAAGTGGAATACAAAACTAGAATAATAATAAGTGCAATTGTCATAAATACCACTAAAATTAGTTTTTATTTTAAAAATATCACAATTTAGTTTTTTTTCTTCTAAAAATACGCTAATATATAATTTTTTCCAAAAATACTATATAATTGAATTAAAGTTCTAATACTAAAAACTAATCCCTAAATTCTAAATACTAAATTCTACCCCTAAAAACTATACTCTAAAACTAAATGTGTCAATGCAAACCTAAAAAAAAAAATTTACATCTTTAAAAATCAATTTTTATGTTTGTGGTAATTTTGAAAAAAAAAAAAAATTTGTAGTATTTTTGAAAACAAAAACTAAAATGTAGTATTTTTGGAAAAAAATTTTTTTAGTGATATTTAAAAGAATTTCTCTAATAATAAATAATAAAATAATATAGTTAGTTCATGACAATACTTTTATTTTAGATACTTGCTTGTGCCGTGGCCAAGGGTAATCTGAAGCCATCTCAATCCTTATGTAATTCGACACGTGGCACTATAAAATATCAAAAGTGCTGGCCTGCTTTTCAACTCGCTCGTAAGTGTATGTTTCCTCTATGGCTCTATACTCACGCGTTTTGGGTTTGCGGTGGCATCAGCATTGTTGCAATGACAAGTCAGCTAAACTCAGTGATCAAGAGTAATTAATTTACTACTAGTACTCATCTGATTATTTCATACTATATGAATGTATAAAAACGTTAGCACAATTAATATCGTTGTTAGTAGTATCAGTTTTCTTTGAAATATATATATTTTAAATTTCGTATAAAAAACAAAAATTAGCCCAAGAGTTTAGATAACTTTGTTAATGTACCGTACGTGGGTGTCGACCCGCGCGTATGGAGAGCGCGTGATGGTGATACAGGCTGTTAGCAATTTAAAAAAAAAATTAAAAAATTTGATCTTTTGAAATGTGCACTCTTTTTTTGTATTTGTTTTTTTGTTTTTAAATTAGATTTGTTAATACGATCATGGAGTGAAATAATATTATATAGAACCATGAACATTAGTATTATTCTAATGAAATGTTTTTGGGTGGGCAATGAAATCATTAATTATTATATCTGATGGACCTGGATAAAAAACAATTAATTTTTTTAAAAAAGCAAAGTCATAGAATATATGAATAGTAGTACAGTATATGATAATTAATAAATGTGTGACTAAACAACATTGAGCAGTGGCTTTATTCCCACAAGAAAGTGACGTTTCTTGCCATGCTGGCACCTCGAGATCACAGCCGTCCAACTTACGGGATGATCCAACGGCTTAGATGAAGACATTATGCTCATTTGAAGATCTGAACCGTCTCTTTACCTCCTTCCTGCCTTTTCTTCCATGGTGGGTAGGTCTTTTTTTTGCCTTTAAGCCGTGGACACAAATAAAAAAAAAAAAAGTTATAGGAGGAGACGACGAGAGATCACCGAAATATACATAAGGAAGCTTTGACGGAGTGGAAGATTTTTTCTCAGTTGATGGGAGCTTAGGTTGTTGTAGCCTTGCATGAATAATGGATAATAAAAACAGAGAAGCTCGAAGATCAACAACAACCATGGCGGCTTCTAATGGAGTAACAAGACGGAGACAGAGACTTTCAGGTATTTTTTTGTTTCCTTCCTCTTCTTCTTCTCCTTCTTTTCTCCTTGATTGTTCCCCGATTTTCTGATGGTTTTTTTTTTTTTTTGCTCTGGTGTTGTGTGTATCAGAGAATAGTCGTGAGCAGATGCATCAGGAGGTGAGGGATCGACCGGGGAAGAAAGAGCGAGATCCGGAATCGTTGAATCGGAGTAAGAGGAGACGAAGCGAGAGGTTCGCGCGGAGGAACGAGGGAGATTTAGAAGAAGAAGAAGAAGAAGATAGCTCGGATGAGAGTCTGGGAGACGACCATGTTCATCACCAGAAGAGCTTCTCGTCGTGTCGTATCCCGAGGCATGCGTCGTCGTCTTTCAAAGTCGCCGATGAAATGATCGGCGTACCTGTCCCGAGAAAAGCTCGCTCAGGTTTTTTTTTTTCTGATTCAACTTGCATTTCGAGATAGATCCCTTCATAAGGGTTTCTGATTCAATTCCGGCGATTGCAGCATGTATAAAGNTAGTTCGGATGAGAGTCTGGGAGACGACCATGTTCACCACAGGAAGAGCTTCCCGTCGTGTCGTATCCCGAGGCATGCGTCTTCTTTGAAAGTCGCCGATGAAATGATCGGCGTTCCTGTCCCGAGAAAAGCTCGCTCAGGTTTTTTTTTTTCTGATTCAACTTGCATTTTCGAGATAGATCCCTTCGTAAGGGTTTCTGATTCAATTCCGGCGATTGCAGCATGTATAAAGAGGTCGCATGACTGCCGGACTTCATCGGGAAGCGGTGGCGGTGGATTCGGAGAAGACCGGCGAAGACCTTCAACTTCTCCGGGGAGCTATAGCTTCGAAGTTGTTTCACCTTCTTCGAAGAAGGTCCGTTCCCGTTAACTATAACACTAACATTAGAAAATGTTTTAGATTACTAATTATAATCCGATAATCCCCAGATTGTAAACGGATCCAAATCGCGGATACCCAAGCCGCGGAAATCATCCGGCACGGTTGAGGACGACTTGGAGTTCGAAATAGCAGAGGTTCTATCCGGTTTGAAAAAGCAGCCTCTTCTTACCTCAATGAGACCTGACGATTCGGAGGTTAAAGGTATCACATTCACGCCACAGTTAGTTTCTTTGATATTAAATCTAATTCCTGAATTTTTTAGAGCACGGAATCAAATAATAGTATATATCATCGCTGCCTTGATTTAAATTTGCAGGTGCCAAGAAGTTGAAAACGGAAGGTGATGATTCCTCGTCAGGTGTAGAGATCGCTTGTAATGCTAGAATCTGTGACTCATCGAACATTGATAAATCTACCACTGACGGGACTAAACCATCGTCAGCAGTCTCCGATATTCACAAGGAGAAGGAGAACGAAGTAAGGCAACAAACACGGACCATGTTGGATTCGGAGGTCTCAAAAGGGTAAATGAATCTAAGAAAAAAGATTAGATAAATTTCCTCTTTTTTATCCCATTGTTTTTGGAAATCTGACATCTGTTTTTTTTTTTCTTTTCTATTTTTGGATCTCCAGGGTATCAGAGGGTCCACAATTGGAAAACAACATAGATGAGAGTCATTCCAGTAGTAAGCTCGATATTGATCTCATGGTGAGATTTTTAAGTCCTTTTAAGTTTTTTAGCTTTATATATCGTCTGAATGCTGCAAATGTACTAAAGAAAGATCGTTGTCCTCTCAATAGGTTCCTCCAGCAGTGCCCTCCTCGCCAGGGAGAATTTCTCTTCTTCCATTGGTTTCTGACTATTGCAAGGCAAGTGTAGCTTTAAACAGCTTCTGTTGTTTAAGCATCTCCCCGTTAGGTTACTTTTTTTAACACTGTCTTGCTTAATGCAACAGGGTAATTCTTTAAACTGCAAAGACAAGATTGTTCTCAAGAATGAGAGGACTCCAGAAGAAGCCCAACAGCATAAGACTGAGAAACACGAATGGCTGAATCTCAATATAGAGAGACCTAACCAAGAGTCCGGCAGAGATTCTAACTTAAAATTACAGAATTTTGATTGGAGCCAACCCCAGCAGGCTACTTCTGGTAATCTACCTTGAATATGATTATGAATCACCAACCAAGTTCTGGTTGCTAAAGTTGATGATTTTTCTAGGATACACAAATTTACCTCGTCTGTCCTATGTCTATCTCAATTTCAGCTCAGCAGAGTTCCGTCTTACCTTTTCCGCTAGCTGTAAGCAGCTGGCCTAGCGGGCTTTCTCCCCAGGCGTGAGTTCTGAAAGTCCTAACCTGTCTTAGTTTTGTTTTGTCCTATAGCTTAATGGTCAGACCCTAAAAAGACAAAATATTTGCAGATATGTACCCGTGATACAGACCGGTAAGCCTGTGGGTGGGAGCAATGGATCGTCTACATTACTGCAGGTATATTCTGTTCTAGTTGCATTTGTTCTTCATATAATGATGATCCTGTTTCTTTTACTGGTTTAAGATCATGATTTGTTAATAATAATAGCAGGGTGCTCCTTTTTTTGCCTCTCAGCCTAGGCCTAAAAAGTGTGCAACACACTTTTTCATTGCTCGGAACATTCAGCTACATCAGCATTTCGTCAAAACAAGCCATGTCTCTACTCCAAACAAATGTTCTGTGTATCTTAGAGGTGATGACTTAAGCCCGGCCCCTGGAAACCCATCCTTGCAAGGAAGCTCTCCTGTTATCAATTTAAACTCCCAGGCACATGATGGAATTGCAGAAAATATTTCTCCGTCTGAGGAGAAAGCCTCTGAAAGAGTTCATTTTGCCTCGACCAGACAGAAGAAACCTCAACCACCCCCTCCATCAAGTAGTATAGTGGTATGTACGTCATTGCCTTTTTATCTTGTCACGAATTTGTGTTTGTCGTTGTATTTTTATCGATACTGCGAAAAGTAAAATAATTTCTCTCTTAACACAGCCTGCTCCAGCTTTCATCTTCCCCTCAAATCACCATTTGCAACCAGTCATGGTAGCTTCTAAATCACCTCTCCCAACAAAGAGCCCACGTGTGGCTGTTGGTTCAACATCGGTCAACTTCAGTCATCCAAGTTCATCAGCCAGCGAAGCTTCTTCTCCGTACTTTACAGTTCTTCCAAACAATGCATATTCCTTTCAACTGTCATCAACCATCAGAGGTGGGACTGCAAGCCAGGCGTTGCCTTACTTCAATGGGTCCTTTTATTCGCCGCAGATGTTCCAACAACCTCCTCAGCTTATGCAGAGACAAAGTCCATCTCAGAGGGAGTCAAAAGCATCAAGCTTTTCCTCATCATCCCACAGGCAACCGCAACCGCAACCACAATCGCAAGTAAGTGTGAATAGCCTTTCAGGCCAAGCTAATGTTCAGCAACACCGTCAACAGTCACAAAAGTCTGAGGCTAAAGCAGCTGGAGATAACTCTGATTCAAGGGGTAGCCACAATCAGAGTGAAGGCCCATATGGCCAGATCATGACAGCCCCTGTTCAGCAACAAAACTTTTCCATGTCATTTGCATCTTTTGCCGGCGGTGCTACCCCTGCAAATCTGAATTTCTCCTCCAATGGCTACCACATCATCACTGCACCTTCTGGTGTTCAACAGAAAAACCATCAAACAAATGACTCAAAGACTGGAGGTGCAAGCTGTTCAAGCAATGCCGAAGACCCGAAAAAGACTCTTCCTGGGAAGGCTCCAGTGATGATGAATGGACAGACGCTGGTTTTTGACAATCCATCGAGAACCCTCAACTTTGTTTCTGGTACTTGGCCTCCTCCTGCAGCAACGACAATAAATGGGGACTCTTCAGTGTTTACCCAGCATCATGCACAGAGGCAGAAGCAATCTGGTCGGAGTAAAATGATGACTCATTCGCAGGTTGACTCCGTGTCTGCCTCGTCATCCCAGTGGAAAAACCCTGCAAACTCATCACTCACGTCGTGTAACCTCAAGCAGTTCCAGTCTCAGCAGCAGATAAGAACTCATGGACAGACTCAGATTTCTTTTGCTGCACCATCACAGTCGCAACCTTCTCAGGAGCAACATGGGAGA
>NC_025700.1:203961-208363 GCF_000633955.1 Camelina sativa
GCAGCAGGATAGTTCTTTAAAGTGCAAAGAGAAGATTATTCTCAAGAATGAGATGACTCATGAAGAAGTCCAACAGCATAAGATTGAGAAACACGAATGGCTGAATCTTGATATAGAGAGACCTAACCAAGAGTCCGGCAGAGATTCTAACTTAAAATTACAGAATTTTGATTGGAGCCAACCTCAGCAGGCTACTTCTGGTAATCTACCTTGAATATGATTATGAATCACCAACCAAGTTCTGGTTGCTAAAGTTGATGATTTTTCTAGGATACACAAATTTACCTCGTCTGTCCTATGTCTATCTCAATTTCAGCTCAGCAGAGTTCCGTCTTACCTTTTCCGCTAGCTGTAAGCAGCTGGCCTAGCGGGCTTTCTCCCCAGGCGTGAGTTCTGAAAGTCCTAACCTGTCTTAGTTTTGTTTTGTCCTATAGCTTAATGGTCAGACCCTAAAAAGACAAAATATTTGCAGATATGTACCCGTGATACAGACCGGTAAGCCTGTGGGTGGGAGCAATGGATCGTCTACATTACTGCAGGTATATTCTGTTCTAGTTGCATTTGTTCTTCATATAATGATGATCCTGTTTCTTTTACTGGTTTAAGATCATGATTTGTTAATAATAATAGCAGGGTGCTCCTTTTTTTGCCTCTCAGCCTAGGCCTAAAAAGTGTGCAACACACTTTTTCATTGCTCGGAACATTCAGCTACATCAGCATTTCGTCAAAACAAGCCATGTCTCTACTCCAAACAAATGTTCTGTGTATCTTAGAGGTGATGACTTAAGCCCGGCCCCTGGAAACCCATCCTTGCAAGGAAGCTCTCCTGTTATCAATTTAAACTCCCAGGCACATGATGGAATTGCAGAAAATATTTCTCCGTCTGAGGAGAAAGCCTCTGAAAGAGTTCATTTTGCCTCGACCAGACAGAAGAAACCTCAACCACCCCCTCCATCAAGTAGTATAGTGGTATGTACGTCATTGCCTTTTTATCTTGTCACGAATTTGTGTTTGTCGTTGTATTTTTATCGATACTGCGAAAAGTAAAATAATTTCTCTCTTAACACAGCCTGCTCCAGCTTTCATCTTCCCCTCAAATCACCATTTGCAACCAGTCATTGTAGCTTCTAAATCACCTCTCCCAACAAAGAGCCCACGTGTGGCTTTTGGTTCAACATCGGTCAACTTCAGTCATCCAAGTTCATCAGCCAGCGAAGCTTCTTCTCCGTACTTTACAGTTCTTCCAAACAATGCATATTCCTTTCAACTGTCATCAACCATCAGAGGTGGGACTGCAAGCCAGGCGTTGCCTTACTTCAATGGGTCCTTTTATTCGCCGCAGATGTTCCAACAACCTCCTCAGCTTATGCAGAGACAGAGTCCATCTCAGAGGGAGTCAAAAGCATCAAGCTTTTCCTCATCATCCCACAGGCAACCGCAACCGCACCCGCAAGTTAGTGTGAATAGCATTTCAGGCCAAGCTAATGTTCAGCAACACCGGCAACAGTCACAAAAGTCTGAGGCTAAAGCAGCTGGAGATAACTCTGATTCAAGGGGTAGCCACAATCAGAAAGGAGGCCCACATGGCCAGATCATGACAGCCCCTGTTCAGCCACAAAACTTTTCCATGTCATTTGCATCTTTTGCCGGCGGTGCTACCCCTGCAAATCTGAATTTCTCCTCCAATGGCTACCACATCATCTCTGCACCTTCTGGTGTTCAACAGAAAAACCATCAAACAAATGACTCAAAGACTGGAGGTGCAAGCTGTTCAAGCAATGCCGAAGACCCGAAAAAGACTCTTCCTGGGAAGGCTCCAGTGATGATGAATGGACAGACGCTGGTTTTTGACAATCCATCGAGAACCCTCAACTTTGTTTCTGGTACTTGGCCTCCTCCTGCAGCAACGACAATAAATGGGGACTCTTCAGTGTTTACCCAGCATCATGCACAGAGGCAGAAGCAATCTGGTCGGAGTAAAATGATGACTCATTCGCAGGTTGACTCCGTGTCTGCCTCGTCATCCCAGTGGAAAAACCCTGCAAACTCATCACTCACGTCGTGTAACCTCAAGCAGTTCCAGTCTCAGCAGCAGATAAGAACTCATGGACAGACTCAGATTTCTTTTGCAGCACCATCAAAGTCGCAACCTTCTCAGGAGCAACATGGGAGATCTAGTGGCTCTCCTTCAGTCATCGGGTCTGGTTCACATGGCAAAGCAGGAAACCACAAGGTCAGCAATAGCAAAACCTTGCCATTATCACCTATTTCTTCTTCTCCTGCACACGCACAGGAACAGACGGAGAATTCAGCTTCCGGGTCGACCAAGAAAACGTCTCCCGTTTGTGGAAGGACCGTGCCACCGATTATAAGTTCATGCCCAGGTCATCTGTCTGAGCTAAAGTACTAGTTTCATCGAAGCAGACGTATAAAGCCACAATTTTTTTGCAGTGTCTCTCTTCGAGTTTAGGCTATTCCCAGATGAGGTGATACCCTAGTAGTGGTTTAGTAAAAAAGTAACGCTTCTCCAGGGAGTTAACGCTTTGGGTCGGTATCTAAATTATTTAATGTGTTATGGGGTTTAATATCTTTTCGTTATGATTGGTCTAGTGTAGATATTTAGACTAACAAAAAAAACCCATTTCACCAAGCAATTTATTACAAATACATTCCTCAACATNACCACAATCGCAAGTAAGTGTGAATAGCCTTTCAGGCCAAGCTAATGTTCAGCAACACCGTCAACAGTCACAAAAGTCTGAGGCTAAAGCAGCTGGAGATAACTNAAACATTGTTTTCTTCTTCTACTAGTGAACTAACTAGTTGTCGAAGGCTAGAGAAGCCACATTATCAAGAAAATCTTCTTTTGCATTCTTATCAAACGGTTCTTCACCAATGTACAAGTCTAAGATTGATCTACACAAGAGTTGGCTCTTCACACTCCCGACATGATCTCCCTCAACTGAAAAAAAAAAATGAGACAAAGAAGAGTTGTATAGAAGAATCTCTTAAGAAAGAATTAAATTCAGAAGCGAAGAGGTTTGTTTAGAAAGATAAGGCTTTACTTGCAACGCTGAGAACATGGCCTGGTTCTTTTGTCAAATCAATGGTGGAGTTTCTTGGAATCTTATACTCATCTTTGAAGAGGCTAGTGAAGCTACAGAGGGATAGATATCAAAAGTGAACTAAACTATTTCAGCAGCCAAGACACAACATACACGATGAAAAGGTGTAATTATGAGAAAACAAAAAAGTGATAAAAAAACCTTAGAAGCAACTGGTCGTTGTCAAGGCCACCGAACTTTTTGAGTCTGTTACCGACAGATTCTTGAAAAGCACTGCGGACGGAACGGATGCTGAGTTTGCCGTAGACAATCTGGAGCCTTATAGTCATCTTAATATCGGCTTGCATGAGATCATCCAAGAATGACTTGTTTCCCCTGATCTCCGAAGCTGGTAGATTTGCGTATTTCTCACCAACAAGCTTCTTCACATCATCACAATCAGCGTACACACCTGCCATCATCAACCAATCGCGAATGTAATGTAATGATCCCAAAACATATAAATCTACTAATTTCATATCGAAGAAGGAAACAAATAACTAAGAAGGAATTAAAAAAAAAAATTGAACCGAAGGCGTAGACATCGATGTTCTTTAATCCAAGTAAGCTCTTCTTCCTCAGGCCGACGCCGAGTAATCGCCGGGAATCTCCGATTGAAGCGGGGAACGAGAAACCGGTCTTGGGCTCAACAACGGATTCGGAGGTAGAGTCGGCTAGAGTTATAGATCCCCACGGTAACAGCAGAGACGAACGGTGAGAGGAGAAGGCCCACTCCAGAATCGGATGCCTGGGATTACGAGACGCCGCGATCGCAGCTCCGGCGGCTGCTGCAGCGCCAACGGTGACAGAGACTGCGACGGCGGAAACGGAGAATCCAGAGAATGACGTGGCACGCGGGGGCTGAGAAAACGAGAAAGGGAACCGAAACGAAACCATCGTCTTCTTCTTTTCTTGGTGTGAGTGAGTGTTGTTGTTGTTGTTTAGTTAACTTTCACTAAAGAAAACTCTTTTTTTATTTGACACGCCATTGATATGATTCGGCGACAATTACTGCTGCTTTTAATTCACACGTGTATTACACGTGATCTTCCTGATAGGCTCTATTTTCTTGGGCCTTCCTCGTTTACTTATTAAAAGCCTTTTCACTCGTGTGTATGTATATATTATTATGGGCTTCTACTCTCATTTTTGGGACAATTTAGAAGATATTAGCACGAGTTGGTTCTAAAAATGCCGACCAAAAAAAAAAACAAAAAACATTTTTAAAATAAAATATTATAATTGATAAAATAAGATTCCATTGCAAATATCTGAATAATAAAAAAATTAAAAAAAAA
>NC_025700.1:212574-242779 GCF_000633955.1 Camelina sativa
TCAACAACGGATTCGGAGGTAGAGTCGGCTAGAGTTATAGATCCCCACGGTAACAGCAGAGACGAACGGTGAGAGGAGAAGGCCCACTCCAGAATCGGATGCCTGGGATTACGAGACGCCGCGATCGCAGCTCCGGCGGCTGCTGCAGCGCCAACGGTGACAGAGACTGCGACGGCGGAAACGGAGAATCCAGAGAATGACGTGGCACGCGGGGGCTGAGAAAACGAGAAAGGGAACCGAAACGAAACCATCGTCTTCTTCTTTTCTTGGTGTGAGTGAGTGTTGTTGTTGTTGTTTAGTTAACTTTCACTAAAGAAAACTCTTTTTTTATTTGACACGCCATTGATATGATTCGGCGACAATTACTGCTGCTTTTAATTCACACGTGTATTACACGTGATCTTCCTGATAGGCTCTATTTTCTTGGGCCTTCCTCGTTTACTTATTAAAAGCCTTTTCACTCGTGTGTATGTATATATTATTATGGGCTTCTACTCTCATTTTTGGGACAATTTAGAAGATATTAGCACGAGTTGGTTCTAAAAATGCCGACCAAAAAAAAAAACAAAAAACATTTTTAAAATAAAATATTATAATTGATAAAATAAGATTCCATTGCAAATATCTGAATAATAAAAAAATTAAAAAAAAAAAGCAAAAGGGTAGAAAATGAAAAAAGGGTTCTTACATGGGGTTTTATCAAAATCCAAATAAAGAAGGATATTGGAAGATGTATGTATCCACCACACTATTGGTGGTGTGGTAGCGTCTTATCTTGCTTGAACGATTGAGGTTCATTTAGAAGAAACTTATCTTTTTCATGACACCCGAGTTTTTTTTTGTTTTCTAGTAAAAAGCCCAATTCAGCCCATAAGGCCCAATTAATGATAACCTTTCCTCTCACGAAATCTGGCCGTCGATTATTACATCGACGGTCTGAAACGCGACCGCTCGAGATATTTTGAACATTTTATTTTATCGCTGATTTTTTCTTCTTATTAAAGTAGTTGTTGAAGAAGATAAATCAGTGTGGGGGAGACAAACGAACGAGTGTTTAAGCAAAGAAGAAGAAGAAGAAGAAGAAGCGATGGGGGACAAGTCAGTAGAAGCGCATTTCCCAAAGCTGGAGAAACCCACAGGAAAGAAACAGACAGCGACGGTGGTCGTGGGAGTGCTGGCGGTGGGATGGTTGGCGATAGAGCTCGTGTTTAAGCCATTGTTCAAGAAGCTGAGCTCACCAAAGGACAAACCCGATTCCGACAATACCACCGTTCCTCCTCCCCCGTCGGACGCCCTTTAATTTGTAGTTTTCTTCTACTTTTAGTTAAATGAAGCTTTGTTTACAAATCTTGTTGTGTGTTTTTTTTTCTTGCTTTTGTCTTTGTAATCTCTCCTTCGGTTCGTTTTTTTCTACTGCTTTCGATGATGCCTTTAAATTAATAATCTCCGCTTTCCCTTTTCAATAAAAATCCCCCGATAAGGATTAATCCCCTTTTTTTTTTTACTTAAATCGATTAATAATTATTAGCATTTGTTGATAGTAATTTAATAAATAATCTTTCATAAAATAATTTCATTTATTGGAGGCCCATTATGAAACAACGTTGTATTATGATGTTGGATAGAAATGAATCAATTGTTAATATTGGAGGCCCATTATGAGAGAAATCCGTGATGGCAAAGATATAAGCTTGCGGAGCACGTGTCGGGTCAACCCGAACTGATATATGGAGCACCCACGCCAGTTGAGGCCGGCAACACCATCAATATCATTCGTAGACTCGTAGATCATTTCCTTAATTCATCATCTCCGATGCTGGGTGGATTCGGTGGTAAGTCGCCTCCCGTAGGCCGTACAAGCCTCAGAATCGCCGTCGCTGGCGACAAAGGCACCGGTAAATCCAGCCTTATCTCTGCCGTCGCCTCCGAAACTTTCCCCGATAATGTCCCCCGCGTCCTTCCTCCCATCACTCTCCCCGCCGACGCTTTCCCTGACTTTATACCTATCACCATCGTCGATACTCCCTCCAGGTCTCCTCCTTCTTTCGGTTATCAAACATCATCACTCCCCTTCATTAATTGTTACTTGCATTCGAATTTTTATACGCAAATCTTACTGATATGATATCTCTCTGTGTGATGTTCCTCTGTCTGTTGCTCAGTATTGACAATAGGATTAAGCTCATTGAAGAGTTCAGGAAGGCTGATGCGGTCATTCTCACTTACGCTTGTGACCAGCCATCTACTCTTGATCGCCTGTCTTCTTATTGGCTCCCTGAGCTCCGCCGTTTAGAGGTTTTCTTCTATTGCTTCTCATTTCTATGCATAATTCATTCTTTTTTTTTTTTTTTTTTTTTTTTTTTTTTTTNTTTTTTTTAAGTAATTATTTTTCAGTCTATATAGTTATATTTATATGTATATATATACCTAGATCAAAGCACCAGTGATTGTGGTGGGCTGCAAGCTTGATCTACGGGATGAACGTACTCCCACCAGACTAGATGATATCATGGCACCAATCATGAAGGAGTACCGAGAGATTGAAACCTGTATTGAGTGTTCCGCGTTGACCCTTATACAGGTATCCGTATCTTCTTGCTTTTGCTCTCTCGCTTAAAATATCTTCTGATATATAGTTCTAAGATTAGGCTATTATTATCTTTTCGCTAAGAGGGAAAATGTTGAAAAGCCATGCAAAACCGTGCCCACAATTAGAGTTCTTGATGTGATTGAACCATTTCCACAGAGATTCGTTATTGTATGCTACTAAAACATCCGAATTATATCCTTCTTCTTTTTTTTCCAGGCCCCTGAAGTTTTCTATTATGCATCGAAAGCAGTCCTTCATCCGACATTTCCATTGTTTGATCAAGAAAAACATTGTTTGAAGCCTCGCCTCCGCAGAGCTGTACAAAGAATATTCAACCTTTGTGATCATGATTTGGATGGTGTCCTTAATGACGCGGAGTTGAATGATTTTCAGGTTTGCTTTCTCTGTTAGTCACTGATTATTGTATTCATGAAAGTTCCTCATCCTTGTGTCAATATGAATGCTGCAAATTTGGGTAACAGGTAAATTGTTTTGGTGCCCCACTTGACCCTGTTGAACTTATGGGAGTTAAGAAAGTGGTACAAGAAAGGCAACCAGATGGAGTAACTGATCTTGGTCTTACGCTTCCGGGTTTCCTTTTTCTTTTTTCTCTATTCATCGACAGAGGTCGTCCTGAGACAGCATGGACTATCCTACGGAAATGTGGTTACAATGATTCTTTAGAACTCAACACCGAGTTACTACCCGTTCCACCGAAGCAGTCTCCTGATCAGGTGTGTGTTGTTGTTTTAGATAGTACTTAACTACGATAATATCTCTCAATCGTTTTGTTACTTAAAGATATGAGAAACTGGCTGGTTGCTTTCAAATAATTTTTGCACTCTATTCCTGTATATCACTTGCAGAGCATCGAGCTAACAAACAAAGCTATGGACTTTCTGAGTGGAATCTTCCAGTTATATGATCTTGACAATGTGTGTATGATCATTTCTTCAATTAGATTTTGTTGTTCTCTATCACCTAAAACTTATTTTATCCTCAAGGAGCAGTAGTAGTTCTCTAATACTTCTTCGTTTTGTTGCTATTTAGGATGGAGCGTTGCAGCCAGCTGAGCTTGATGATTTGTTTCAAACAGCTCCAGATAGGTAATTTGCTGGTGATTACTTTTTGTGTGCTCTGTTTCCAATTCTTACCTCCGTAATCGATGGTTATCAACTGTTCCTCCAATTTATGTTTAGTCTGTGAGCTAAGCTTCTTTCGTTTGAATTTTGCTTGCCAATGTCTTCAATGCTCTTGTACATGAATGTCTAATATCTCCAGAATAAGTTCATTTTCATGTGCACTCTGCTCTTTTACAATTTCAGTCCTTGGATTGAGGCTCCTTATAAAGATGCTGCAGAGAAAACGTCTGGCGGAAATTTTACGATCAACGGGTTTCTGTCTGAGGTTTGTATGCTTGCTGTTGGGTTGACACTGAATTAGAATCAGGCTTTCATGGTCATCACTCATCATGATCAACTATCAAATTCGACATTCTTTACCATGGATAATTATGCTGTGTTATGTGTTAATGCAGTGGGCTCTAATGACTCTACTAGATCCTCGAAAAAGTTTGGCAAACCTGATATATATCGGTTACGGTCACGACCCAGCTTCAACGTTTTCTGTTACAAGGAAAAGATCAGTGGATCGTAAGAACCAGCGAACAGAAAGGAATGTGTTTCAGTGCTTTGTATTTGGCCCTAAAAAATCTGGAAAGTCTGCAATCCTAGATTCTTTCTTAGGAAGGTACACTTGTTATAAAAGTGCTAAGTATCCGTCTTATGATGTGTCATCGTCAATGGTTTGATTGTTTCTATGGGTTTACTCCTATTATATTTTCTAAGCTGTGTCTCACTTCCAGGAAATTTTCGAAAAGCTACAAGGCAACAATGGGTGAACAATATGCAGCAAATGTCGTTGATCAGCCTGGAGTTAGTAGCAATAGCCTGAACTCTTATGTAATTTGTCACACGTGGATGGTTAATGGGGTTTTTTGGTTCTAATTGTATGGACACATTTTGCAGGGTACTAAGAAAACCCTCATATTACGGGAAATACCAGAGGAGAGAGTTAAAAAGTTTTTGACAAACAAGGAATCGTTGGCAGCATGTGATGTTGCTGTGGTTGTCTATGATAGGTTAGCCCAAGAAATATTGTTGCACCTTGTATGTGTAGATGACAAGATGATGGACTTAGCAAGAAAATTTCGATTTTTTGCAGTTCGGATGTATACTCATGGAAAAAAGCTAGGGAAATATTGATGGAGGTAGCAAGGAGGGGAGAAGAGAGCGGTCATGGGACCCCTTGCCTTCTTGTTGCGGCTAAAGATGATTTGGATCCATATCCAATGTCAGTGCAAGAGTCTGATAGGGTAAGTAATGCATCATCACTTAACCCTAATACAGTATGATTCTATGCTCTTGATATGATTGATGATGATGATTCATCATAACTCGGATACCAACAGGTTTGCATGGAATTGGGTATTGATGTCCCTGTGTCATTAAGCATGAGACTTGGGGAGCCAAATAGTCTCTTCTCAAGAATCGTGAGTACAGCCGAGAACCCTCACTTGAGCATTCCAGAGACAGAGTCAGGGCGAAGAAGCAAGAACATCCGCCAATTTGTGAATAGCTCACTTCTATTTGTCTCAGGTTACTACTCTTCACAATAATCGATATTTACTTGCTTGAGTTGGGTGAAACCATTTTAAATTTTAATCATCCTTACTAAATATATTACTATATGAAATTGCAGTTGGTACAGCTGTTGGGTTTGCCGGATTGGCAGCTTACCGTGCGTATTCGGCAAGGAAGAATGCTTGAAGATTTGCATGCATATCTTCTCGTTCACCCCAAAATAATAGTACTCCGTTTTTGCGAGTAACTAACCATCCAATCTGACTGAACCTCTGCTTCTTTTTTCCGTTTTTCGTTAGTATTAAAATAATGCACATCTTTCAGGGAACTAATACTACGTTGGCATTGATGTATACAAAATAAACACAATTTTTTATACAAAATATTTTTTAGTAATTTTTGAATGAAACATAAAACGTTATTAGTGTGATAGATGTGAATTCATGTCATAATACGAAAACTAGAGCCGGATCATTTATAATGTAGTGTATTATCTTGTGCTTAAAATATATGTGTTTCAATTTACATTTTACCGAGTTAAGAGGTTTATCTAAAATACATTTATCTTGTGAGTATACATTTTTTTCCATACGATAATGAGATGGGATTTTAATAAAACTAAAAATTAACAACCATAAGACGTGGTTGTCGAAACATGAACAGAGAAATAATATTATAGACAGATTTATATTATAGTCGGTCGAAATATATTAATATGTATTTATTCTTCTAGATATCATATACATGAACCATATTTAAAATCTTTGTTTTTAATTTATGATTTTTAATTTTGTAATTTAAAATGTAACTTAACGTGTATATGTATATATATAGTTGGGTTATAATATTACAAATGTATTAATTAAATATTGGGCATGAAAGTTATTTCTAATACTTGTAAAATTGGGCTTCTTAGGTCTTTTAGTTTGATCATCTCATACCCTTCAATCTTATTCTCGAGTTTTCTTCTTCCTGAGTGAGTGAACAAATTTTTTTCCCCTCAGACAACTTCCAGTCGGTTGATCTAAATTCCAGATTTTCTCAAGCTCTCAACGTATGATTCGTAATTCATAACTTTTACTCAGATTCACCACATCTAAATTCAGGCAAATCATTTCTGGTTATATACAAAAGCGGGAAAGGAGAGAAGATTCATTTAGTCGAATCGACTCCAAGATGTGTGTGTTCGGGTAGACTAATCCGGGAATTGGCGAAATCGATTTTCACCCAAGAATTATAAGACACTGGTTAACCAATTCAATTGGGTTGGTAAGTTGTCTATGATTCGAAATTGCTTCAATTTTAGATTCTTAAACTTTAATTGATATAAACACTTTCTCTACTGTTGTTATATGTATTCAAATATCCTCCGAATACTATGTTTTTGATTGGAAGTGTTGCTTTATTTGTAAGAGGGAAAACTGATTGTTTTTCTTGTTTTCGAGAACGCATCAGGGTTTCAATTGATGACTATTTTCATTTGTAGACCGATTTAGGACCAAAGAGAGGAAAAATGAAAGGTAAGCTCCTATAACAAATTTTTGTTTTGAATTCAACATTGGTTCTTTGCAAATGTGTAAATATTCATCAAGGAGATATATTAAGATGGCAAATTTTTGGAAGATTTGAAATGATATAGCTAGGGTTCCAAAAGTTGTTCACTAATACGAATATAATGCTCTGTTTATGTATCAGCTTCGATTCGATTGTGAGGAGAATATCGCATTTACAGTTTGTGTGTCAAGTTATTCATATCAGAGTAGGAGATTTAGAAGAATACAGTTAACATGTAAGTATTTCTATATTCTAAAGGTTAGTTTATTTAACAATTAAATAGATTAAGATTCTATAATCTTCGTTATGTATTTTTAATAATAATAACATAATAAAAAAAAACTAATTCTTTGCTCATTTATTTTAGAATTCAACATGAAATGAAAACATACGAATAGGTAGTTAAAAATAAACAAAATGATTCTTCAGCAATGCAAAACACGCAAAAAATCAACCTTCTAATAATCCTCTTGCCACACATGCTTCCTTGTACGATGGATATACAACTCCATCATATGTCCTCAGATCTTCGTCACTTATTGGCCCTTTAAGAAAACGAAAAAGTAGTTTGATGCATAAGTTACCTTTAAATTTACTTGAAATAGAAGTTGTTCTTCGATTGTTGATTGTCCTTTTCCTTCTGTCAAAACATTTTCCTTTAGGATTCCATGAAAAAAACACAGGGATCTCTTCGAAAGTGAGTTGTCTTGCAACTTCACAGTTTAGGTTTAGATCGAACCAAGCCTTAAACATTGGATCTTTGATATCTTTTTTTCTCTCGGTCTTAGTCATAATGAAAATTGAAAAGATTTGCTTCGGTGCTGATTCCTGGAATGTATAAGGTAAAGAATATATATAGTTGTAAATTTTTAGGGTTTTGATATTGCTATTTTTTTCGTAATTGTTCTACAGTACTTTCTTTCCTACATATTGGGTGTGAATATTCTCATATAACTAATACACCACAACAATAGGAAAGAAAGTATTCTAAAATATCAAGAGTATTACTAAGTACTGATTTTTTATTTAAAAATGTATTTGGAAATAAAACTGTGATATTAAAATATTTGAAATAAAGAACAAATATTTTTGTGTACATTATACTATTAGTTTTTTTCAGTGGTTTTCCAAATTTAAGGACTTTTGAAATCAAAATAAGCTTCAATTTAAACTTATCAATAAAAGTTATCAATATCATAAAATAGTGTGAATAAATGTTTTAAAAAAATGGACAGAAATAAATTTAATATGATCTTTCTTTTTATAAATTTTGAAAAACTTCCTTGAACACGACGTTCATTGTTTGCCTCTAAATCTGACCATCTTCGTCAACAATAAGAACTTTCAATCTTTTCTTAGATGTCACCCTAGATAGCGCCACATATAATTGCCCATGGGAGAATACAGGTATAGGCAAATATAATCCAACTTCATTCAATGATTGCCCTTGACTCTTATTGATTGTCATAGCAAAAACTAGAGCTATAGGAAATTGCCTGCGCCGCATTTTGAATGGTAGCTTCGTATCAGATGGTTTGATAAATGTCTGAGGAATCAACACCAAATCACCACTTCGGTCCCCAATAATAACATAGCTTTCAAAACATGATCATCCATCTGTGTAATTTGAAGCCTTGTTCCATTGCATAATCCACCTTTAGGATCTAGATTTCTCAACAACATAATAGGATCTCCGACTTTTAAACTCAAATTATGATTTGGTAATCCTGACATTCTTATACTATTTAAGAAGTCAGGAGTGAATATCAGATTATCTGCTGAATCTAAATCAGTTGGATCGATACTATCACAACTAAGATAGCTTATCTCTTCACCTGCAGAACTATGAATTAGTCCCCAATGCATTTTAAATTTTTATAACTTAAAATGAACAACGATATAATGATATTTCTAATTAGTAGATAATATAATGAGAATGATAATCGTACCAGGTAATTTGTCAAGCATGATTTGATTGATAGTATTAACGTCTTCATTCCTCGGTGCTAAAATTGCCCTCTCTTGAAAAAATTTAGGATCCTTCTTCGTTTGCAACAACTTAACATCCCCATATATTGATCTACTGATTGCTTCTATGGGATCATCAACATATGTTATTAAAAACTCAGCAGGGATATCTATTACAGCCTCTCCATCATTCGGTTATGCAACTTTCCCATCTCCGACATCTAATATCCACTTTGAAAACTCCTCAATATGTTTTGCCTCAACTTCTGTTAAATTTTCGTTTAGTAGACGCATGTTCTTAGTTAGCTTCAATAACTTGCAATGCTCCTATAAATAAGATGCATTTAAGGACGACAAAACAATCTCTGCTCGTCCTGCACCATTAATCACATGTAGGATTTGTCTGAAATCTCCCCCAAAAACAACCACCTTACCACCAAAAGGCTTCTTGCATCCTTTTCAAATACAATTATTCAGGCTTCTATCCAATAATAATTTGTGTGCGTTATTTGCGTGATAAGGAGCTAATTTAGGGATGTTTTTAGTTTTCCGGTTGAAAGAAATCAATACCCATTAAGATTCTGAATCGTGATTACCCAATACCCAAAAAAAATCGAAAAAACGTTGAAACCGAGTAAAGTCGGATCTAATTATCCGACTGTCTAATTTCGGGTTATTTCTTTTATTTTGACCCGACCCAGTTAATTGTTAAGTCATATTTGACCTTGTTCTCTTTGTTTTAATGTTGTTGGCGTAGGGTATTTTCAGTTAAAAGGGAAGTTGTACTTCACTTTTATTATAGTAAGGATAGAGAGAAAAAGATATACTTAGACATGTTTGTTTCATGCTCATAAATGTTTTAGCCAAAACACGCATAATAAGTAATGTTTACTTTAAAAAAGTTTAATCAATCATAAACAAGACTGCATAAAATAAATAAATATAAAATATAAAATTAATCTAAAAGTTGTCTAAAAAATTGAAAACATCTTATATTATGATACAAGCAAAAATTTCTAAAACATCTTATATTATTATATTATTATGAACAGGGGGAGTATTAACTACTGCTAGCTAGTATTAGTATAAAACTGGTTTTGAAAAGAGCCCATATTGGCCCAATCTAGAAGGGGATGGTAATTAATGATATAATCACATAAAATCGCAAAGATGAGATGGACCGACCGTTAGACGTTATCTTGTACAATAGCCGTTCATATCTCTATCTTCTGGTTCTCTGAGGATCATAAAAAGAACAGACTACAAAACAAAGTCAGACCAAACAGAGCAAGGTCATCTTAACCCAACCAAAAGAAAAAAAAAAATGGCGGCTGTATCATCGTCCTCTCTGTTCTTCTCCTCAAAAACAACTTCTCCGATCAGTAACCTGCTGATCCCGCCATCTCTCCACCGCTTCTCTCTACCCTCTTCATCTTCCTCCTTTTCCTCTCTCTCTTATTCTTCTTCTTCTGCTTCTCTCTTCACATACTCTTTGAGAACTTATCGAAGGTCATCTCTTCAAGGGTTTACCGTTAAGGCCAGCTCCCTCGGTGAGAAGAAGAATGTGCTTATCGTCAACACCAACAGCGGCGGTCACGCCGTCATTGGATTTTACTTCGCCAAAGAGCTTCTCTCCGCCGGACATGGCGTCACCATCATGACCGTCGGCGATGAATCTTCCGACAAGATGAAGAAGACTCCCTTCACCCGATTCTCCGTAGGAGTTTACGAATGTCCCCTCTTTTTGTGAGTCTTTTTTTTTTAATCCGTAAGGTTCCGACCGATACATCTGTCTGTCTACATACAGGAAATTGTCAGCGGCGGAGGAAAGACCGTGTGGGGAAACCCGGCCGATGTTGCCAATGTTGTCGGAGGTGACACATTTGACGTTGTGCTTGACAACAATGGCAAGGATTTGGATACTGTTAGGTCTGCTTATTGATTCTTAGTATTCCATAAAAAAAGCCATTGCTTTTATTTTGAATTTCCCATTGATGATTTTTTTTTTTGCTGAACAGGCCAGTGGCGGATTGGGCTAAAAGCTCTGGCGTGAAGCAATTCTTGTTCATTAGCAGTGCCGGGATCTACAAGTCCACCGAAGAACCTCCTCACGTTGAAGGGGTAAAAAAACACAAACAACTTTTTTCTCAATTCTCACCACTTATGTCTCCTCCTTCTCCGATGTGCAGGACGCTGTCAAAGCTGATGCAGGTCACGTGTTAGTGGAGAAGTACTTAGCCGAAACTTTTGGGAACTGGGCATCGTTTCGACCACAGTACATGATCGGCTCTGGCAACAACAAAGACTGCGAGGAATGGTTCTTTGACCGTAAGTCTCTCAAACCCCCACTGATTGATGCTACACATCGACAAACACAAGTAAATATGGTAAATATTGTGTTCCCAGGGATTGTGAGGGACAGAGCAGTGCCAATCCCAGGATCAGGAATGCAGCTTACCAACATATCCCACGTGCGAGACTTGTCTTCCATGCTGACTTCTGCCGTGACCAACCCTGAGGCTGCCTGCTGCAACATCTTCAACTCCGTTAGCGACAGAGCCGTAACTCTTGACGGTATGGCCAAGCTCTGTGCTGCCGCTGCTGGCAAAACGGTTGAGATCGTTCACTATGACCCTAAAGCCATTGGGGTTGACGCCAAGAAGGCTTTTCCATTCAGAAACATGGTAAAACTAAACCCAATAAAAGCTCTTCTCCTCCTTCATTGATTGATTAGTTTTATAACCCTGTTATTGTATGGTCGCAGCATTTCTACGCGGAGCCTAGAGCCGCAAAGGATATATTAGGGTGGGAAAGTAAAACGAATCTACCTGAAGATCTCAAGGAGAGATTTGAAGAGTATGTGAAAATTGGAAGAGACAAGAAAGAGATGAAGTTTGAGTTAGATGATAAGATACTCGCAGCCCTCAAAACTCCAGTGGCCGCTTGATCAAAGGCCATTATGTTTCTTCCTTTGTAACTTCTACTGCAACCCTACCCTGTGCTCTCTTTTTTTCCGGCTTATATGAGATGGAGATTACTTAATCCAAAAGACCATTTGAATTCATAATCAAAAAAAGCAACAACAATTATGGTTTAGGAGCAGATAACAATTTCTTTTCAAAGGGAAATTGATTTGAAGACAGTTTAAGATCCTTACATACCTACTTCAATACGTTTATCATAGAGAGAGAGATTAAACTGAACCTACCTAGATAGCGACAAGAGCATCACATAACATGATTCTATTCCTCCTCTTGCTTGATTTTCAGACCTCCGAGTTTTGATTCCAGTTCGTTGTCTTCTTCGCCTTCCTCTTCTTCGCTTTCATCTTCAAAATCTTCTCCTTCAGGGTCATTGTCGTCCAAAAGACCAAGCTTGTCCGGACAGTCCTTGAACATATCATTTACCTCGTCAATACCTTCGTCAGATATATAGTTTCCATTAATGTTCAGCAGCTTGAAAGTGTGTTTCTTCACAAAAGTTTGTGCCAAGGCTCTTGCCCCAGCTCTTCTGATCATGTTGGTGCTCAAGTCAACTTCAAGTAACTGACCATGACCTTCTACTGCCTTTGCGATTAAGATAGACCCTTCGTCTTTGAGTTCATTCTCAGATAGATTCAGCTTTGAAAGAGACTGTTTTGAGGCGATGCAAGCTGCCAACTTTCCAGTGGAATTGACAGTAATATCGTTTCCAGCCAATTCTAGAACTTCAAGAGAAGGGGCGGACTTAAGTAGAGCTTCGGCAATCGCTTCTGTTCCCTCATCCTCCAAGTTCAGATAACTCATATAGATCTCAGTTAAATGAGTCAACACTGACAAAGTCTTGGCCAAGGCAATTCCACCTTCGACTCCAAACATGTTGTCACGAAGATCAAGTTTCTTCAAGTGGGTACAGTGTTCGAGTGCTTCAGCCAGCGCAACACCACCTTCTGAACCAATCCTTGTAGATGAACACCGGAAGTCTTCCAAAGATGGACACTGCCTGATAATCTCAGCAATGGCAATAGCTCCTTCATCTCCTGTCATGTTGTTATGGAAGTGAAGAACCCTGATTTTGTCAGTAGAAGGAAGTAGCTCACGAACTGCTCTTGCAGCATCCTCTGAAATGCCATCATTCATCAGATAAAGCTCCTCTAAGTCATGCTGAGACTTGATGAGAGAAGCAAACGCTCTAATTCCTTTTTCACCAAGAGCATTGTCCGAGAGATCCAAAAACCTAAGCTTAGAACCCTCCAAAGCAGATGAAAACATATTCATGGCTTCAAGTGCTTCAGCCTCTGGACGTCCTGCAACAACATCGGAGAGATCCACTTCAGTGAGCTGATCCTTGATGGAAGACAAAACAGTGGCAGCAAACTTGGCTGCTTCGGAGCCAAAACTCCTGTTGCTGAAACGGATCTTGGTAAAGGAGTTATGCGGGTCAGTCAAAGGCCTCAAAAGCTCACGTGCCTCGTCTTCATCAATGAATGCTCTACGGCCACATGATATATCAAACAAGACATCCCCAGTCTGCTTAGCCGAAACATCAGATTCTTCCTGTGGACCTCGCTTGATGACATCAAGCATGAGCTTACTGGATTCTTTAGCGTAGACCTGAACAGCAGAAGTGCCATCACCATCAGGCTCGTTCTGGAAGTGTTTGTTGGCGGTAGCAAAAGCCAAGTCTTCAATACGCTTGGCATCATCCTCAGCCTCTTGGAGACTCAAAAGACCGTACTTTCTGGAGAAGATGGAAGGGGTGGTGATGTTCTTGGTCATGCGCTCGACAAGCATCAGGCGGGTACTCTTACTGGGTGGCCACATCTTGACAGACAAAACACGGTTCTGCGTGGTTTTAACTGAATGATCCATGGTGCTTGCTTCTGGGATTTCAAGACAAAAGGAAAACATTACTCAATGAATCTGACATATACTTAATTCAAATTTCAAAAACAAAAAAAGAGAGGTTACGATGAAGATCCAGTCGAAAACGAAGACGGCATTGAAGAATCTAACTACATTTCCAGATGATTGTCAATAATACTAGAAAAGAGCATTTCCTAAAACTAAGGGTATAGATATAAACCCTAAAAATCAACATATGACAATGCGAAAGAGAAGTAGAAGAAACCTAATAGCGAGTGGAGAAGATGCGATAAAAGGATTAATGAAAATGAGAGAAGGAAGAAGACGGTACGTACCTGGGGGATCGAATTGGGGTTCTCTCTCTCTCTCTCTCTGCGACTACCACTACTTTGATGCCCACAATAAACGAAGCGGAAAGGAGAAATAAAAATAAGAAAAAAAGGTGAGATTTTTGTTTAAGAGAAGCGTGATTAAGAAGCAGAGTGAGAGAGAATCATTGATCCGCGTGACGGTAATGATGCCTGCCTTTCAAAATCAAATTTCAATCTTTTTTTTTTCTTCTGACAATCCCCAAAAACAAAACAAAACAAAACAAAACAAAACAATTTCAGGCATATTATTTTGAAAGAGAGAGAGAGCCAAACCACGAAGATTAGGGTTTATGCAATGACAATAAAGCCCCTGAAAATATAGCCCATAGAAAAGCCCATTAATACATGTAAGGCCTTAAGAAAGCCCAGTCTTATTTATGTATTTTCCTCAACTTCAATAATTATGCGGCGTACCTTGCTAATAATAATATTATTAAACTACATAAAAAATGCCCAGTTTTTTTAATAATTAATTTTAGGTAAATGAAAAAGACAGGCAGAGATGATGGAGGAGACGGTGGGCCACCGTCGCCAGCTGTCTCACCGACGGTGAACTGTTGTCGGCAGTCGACGCCTCTCTCTCTCTCTCTCTCTCTCTCACTCCTTGCGTTTTGTGTTTGTTTTGTTTATTTTTCTTTAATTTATTAGATTATTTAAAAAGAATAAATTAAAAGGCAAATCATATCCCTAATAATAATAATGGAAAGTTTCCTTCTTCTTCACAAATCATAAATCACAATTCATCTCGCGAGCTTCAGCAGAGCAAGCAAAACAATGGAGAAGCGCCGGAGATAGAGAGAGAGAGAGAGAGAGAGAGAGAGAGAGAGATCTGTCATCTTCCCAATGTCGCCCGGCATTCTCTAGTCCAAGATTCTAACTTCTTCCTGCAGCCCACTTGTTTCTCTCGTAAGTTCCTTCTTTCACAATCTGATACTGTTGTTGTTCTTGATTTATTGCTTTTTACTCTTTAAGATTTGGTTTTGGTGGTTTTAGGAGTCTAATTTAGTGTGGGGTTGTTCTCTCTCTCTCTTATATCATAATCATAGATTGCTTTCTTTGTTAGTTTGTTCCCCAACTTCCCCATTCCTGCCTATGTCTATTGCAAAACCCTAACCCCCAAGATTGGCAAAATCTTTTTTTTTATGCATCATTATCCAAGTTACCATTTTTTATACCGTTTCTGATTATTTGCAGAGATATAGTTATGGCCTCTCTCCCAACGGATCAAGGTTTCATTGATTCGGATGTATACCTCAGATTAGGACTCTTATTAGAACATGGCAAACGTTTGAAAAAGCCACCCGCAGTTCTGTCTCGTCTCGCTTCATCTCTTGAGAGATCTCTCTTGCTCTACGATGACAACAAGTTACTACCGATGATGCTTCAATCCCCTGAAGACTCTGTTGTCACCGATTTTGATGGCTCATCTCCCCCTGAGATCACCATTTCACATTACTTGGATCGCATTTTCAAGTACTCTTGCTGCAGCCCTTCCTGCTTTGTCATTGCTCATATCTACACCCATCTCTTCCTCCAGAGGACCCGATCCCTTCTCAATCCCCTTAACGTCCACCGCCTTCTCATCACTTCTGTCATGTTAGCCGCTAAAGTCTTCGATGACAGGTAACAACATCTCATCTTTCATGCTTGCTGCTGCTTGTACGAACTAATTAAGCAGGGGGTTATGGATATGTAACTATAGATTCCTCCATCTGTAGTGCAAGTTTCTTTTACTTCTTCATCTCAAGTTCGTTTTAGTAGAGAGACTAGATTGCAACTTTAAGATGTGTGTAGTTGATGCCACAACATAGATTCATTGATCTCTCTGGTGTTGTGCAGGTATTTCAACAATGCATACTACGCAAGAGTTGGAGGTGTGAGCACGAGAGAGTTAAACAGATTGGAGATGAAGCTGTTGTTCACCCTTGACTTCAAGCTTCAGGTTGATCCTCAAACGTTTCACACACACTGTTGTCAGTTAGAAAAACAATACACCGACGGCTTCCAAATCGAGTGGCCGATCAAAGAAGCATGTCGTGCCAACAAAGAGACTTGGCAGAAGGGGACACCTGACTCACTCTGCTCTCAAACGA
Organism: Camelina sativa; assembly: GCF_000633955.1. Lineage (NCBI taxonomy): Eukaryota > Viridiplantae > Streptophyta > Magnoliopsida > Brassicales > Brassicaceae > Camelina > Camelina sativa. Next base: position 228,637 of record NC_025700.1, read on the forward strand.
CTGCTCGCTGATCATGTGGCAAGAGTAAGATAGGATTTTTTGTGTTTTGTTAGTGGTGATTCTTTTGCAAGATTGATTGATTGATTGATTGTGACACTTTGTGTAGTAGAAAAACTTTATTAAAAAAAACCTACGAGCTCATTCTTTAAGAGGCGGTTGTTATATATAGTTTCCATTGATACTGCTTAAACTAAATAGACCTACATCAAACGGCAACTATTTCCTCTGCTGCTACAATTCACATTAGCAACCGGAGGTTCTGCTGGTTTGCTGTTACAAAGAGCATGGTTGATCTTGGATGGTGGTTCAGCAGCAGTAACAGGAGCCACCACCACCTCAACATTACCACAAGCACCTGAACCACTGGCTCCTCCATCACCGCCATTGCTACTCTTGGAGTCAGAGGACGGTGGTGCAATCGGAGACGGTGAGTCCCGCGAGTGGTCGCTACTAGGATCATCATGTGACTCCTTGAACGTTATTTTAGTGACCCTTTTCTCGATGATCTCCATATGTTTGATTCCACGTACGTTTCTATCAACCAAGTCCTGTAGATGTAATGTCTGGTCAGAGCCGTCAAAGCTGCTGACGTGGACCTGACGTTGGCAGGTTGATGGCGTGGCGAGCGGAGGAGGAGTTGCCGCTGAAATATCTTTAGGATATTCTGGTTCAGGAGGTTCCCACAAAAGCTCAGCTCTTTTGCCGGCTTTAGCTGCCATTGCGATAAGCACTTGTGGGTCGATCTCACTGTTCACTTGTATCGTCCCCTCGTTTGCATTAACCTTTATCGAATGCACCCCTGTTCATATATGCACCATATTGCTAATTGATTACAATCAAATCGACTAAAATAGTGTTACTGCATATATAGCAGAAACGGTAAATATGTGCATAAGCACCTTCAACTTTAAGCATGGCTCGTTTAACCTTCCTCGCACATCCGGTGCAACAATTGGGTTCCAGTTTCAGAACACGAGTCTGCTGAATGCAAAAAAAAAAAATGATTTACCATATCAATCAAAATAAATATTATGATCGACGATGTACAAACAAGCCTTGGTCAATCGTAAAAGGTAAAATAAGGAAGGAACCCGAAGGAGTGGGGAATGATTTGAAGAAGGATGACTTTCCATTCTTAAAAATAATGCAGTATGTATTAAGAAACACAAACGAACTATATAACGATTCTTATATTATTTGTAACATCATAATAAATATATGTATGTGTTCTGATAGCCTTGTTAGTTAGTTTTGAATGAATTTACGCGAGTACTTTTGTCAGTATCTTATACGTGTGCTATCGATATATACAATGATCTCAGCATAAATCTTTAAAGCACGCATATATATCTTCAAGATTTCTTTATTGATCATCAATGATCTAAAGCACGATATGATAATTTCTTGGAAAATTATCTATCAAGCGTGCTGGCTTGATTTACATTTTCTATGGAAAAAAAAATAAAGTTAAAGTTGATTATGACATAAAAAAAATGTTGAGACTTACGAGTGAGATTAACCGTTAAAGTTTGGATAGCTACGCTAATTATTCTATTTTTGATTTGTCGCTATTTTCTCTTTACTTGCACTACAGTGTTTCCACATTTGGAGCAACAAAATTGCAGGTTGTATCTCTTACAATGTGAATTGGGCAAATGATTACTGAAAGAGAGAGATAACAAAAATAAAGTTAATGGGCAAGGTAGGCGTGACTGCCTTATTGGTCGTCGTATAATTTACTCTCTTTTTGTAATCATGGTGGAGTAATATATATTTTTTGACAAACGTGGGTGATGGGTTAACATCAATCAATCATTAGCCTTCTTATCCCAATTTTTTTTTTGTTTTTTGTCTTTGTATCTATCATGAACATTATAGCATAAATTAAAGAAGTGAAAAAGCTGGTGGCCACGAGTACAATCGAGCGAACTAGCACGCACATATGCATCACTTACCAGCCTAAAAAAACTTTTTGATTTGATTTTTTTAACACCGTTACCAAGTTTATTGTTAGATGAAAAACAAACGACGTAATATATATCTAAGAGTTCTTATTTTCATTTAGTTTATGAATTACTCCACATTTTAAAGTGAATAAGAATGAGAAAGATATAGCGATTATATTAATTTTATCTTAGATTTAACTTAGTAGTAACATTTTATTGATTTTAGGTTGATATATTCATTCTTTGCGTTGGACCTCTGTTATGTAAATTGATTAATCGAATGCAACTTTCTAAAAATATAAAGAAAAATTCTGAATTGTGTTGTTAATCAACTGATAAGATAAGACAACAGAAAGCTAGGAATTTAAAATAAACGCATAAGCTGGCCGGTTTAGTCCACCAATTTGATTAACACTTATTCGATTATAAATAGATAAGCATATAATACCAGAAGAGTAGATTTAGTAAACTAATGTACCGATCGGACAATGTATTGGCATTGAAGTTTATGATCAGTGAAGAGTATCTAAAATATATATAGCTCTAGTAAAATTGTATAGTTAAAATACAAGACAGCTTTAGTTTAAAATTCCCTTATTTACATATTCCCGTGTTTTTTTTTTTTGGGGTATATAGGACTGGAGGAATCAGATACGTCCATGGACGTGTAGGAGCATGCACATTGCACACATTACCAAGCTCACAAGAAGCAAAATTACATTCCAATAGCTACGACTTGTCGCTGTAAGAATAATCTTTTTAATTAAAGGCCCTTTCTCATGCCATTATATTTCTGATCTCAAGTGAATAAATTATAATGTAAAAAATAAAAATAAAAATAAGGTTCTCTTTATAAGGTTTTGCCATCTAAAGATTTATACGTAAGTGGAAGAAGGAGTAATAAAGAGACGTTCCCGGGGGTCTTTGGCCATTGCAGGTCGACAAACAATTTTGCCTCTCCGTTTCATTAATGGACGGTCCAATAGAACCTTTATATTGTTTTGTTTGTCAAACTAGAACCTTTATATTATTCTACAAGAAATAAAAAGACTCTATGATAATATCAAAATATATAAGACATAGAATCACATCTGCATCACTTTTTCTTATGAAATTTAATAAAACTAGGGCATATAGAATATCTATATCTATATAATATTTACTAGACCGATCATAAGGAATCATCATAACCTAATTTTTATTGAGTGTAATTAATTTAATAATGTCAATTCATCTAAATTAATTGCCGAGTTTTCCAAGATAACTTGTAAAAGAATATTAAAAAACCAAAACTAAGCTTAATTTTCTCTTCATATAAAACACAATTCATTTTTTTGATAAAAAATGAGACTTCTTCTTAAAAATTTCTGCCTCGGATAAAATCATTTTTTTGCAATATAAATAAATAAATCGTATCTTAACCTCACATCAAACGTAATGGAAGTTTACATTTGATTGAGACATTATCAATATATATCATCTGCACTGCAGGCGTATCAAATATTTGGCTACAGCCTAAAATAAAAATAGAGGAGAATAAAGTAAAAGAGAAAAAAAAACAACAGGTTTTGACCAATGAAAAAAAGCGAGCCAACTTGTCCTCTTATATCATTCGTACAGTGTCCAATTTCAAGTGTGTGACCCTATATATATATAAATCATATCATTCATGCAAAGTCACCTGAACATTTCATAAGTAGATATACAAGCCTACCAAACATTTCAAAATATTTAGAAAACATCGAAGGTTTGTATTGCAAAGCTTGGATATATATACCATCATGATAATGAAGATATCTATGGCTATGTGCAAACAGCCATTGCCTCCTTCTCCGGCGTTAGACTTCCCTCCGGCAAGATTTGATCGCAATATGCTAACTCTAAACCCATACGGTCCAAAGGATAAAGTAGTGGTCATCATGGGTGCTACTGGGACAGGCAAGTCACGACTCTCCGTCGATTTAGCCACACGTTTTCGGGCGGCTGAGATCATAAACTCCGACAAGATCCAAGTCCACCAAGGTCTAGACATTGTCACCAACAAGATCACGAGCGAGGAGAGCTGCGGGGTACCGCACCATCTCCTTGGGGTCTTGCCGCCTGAAGCAGACTTAACCGCGGCGAATTACCGTCAGATGGCGAATCTCTCCATTGAATCCATCCTAAACCGTGGAAAGCTTCCAATCATCGTTGGAGGTTCCAACTCTTACATGGAGGCTCTAGTGGACGACGAAGACAAACAATTCAGGTCGAGATACGACTGTTGTTTCCTATGGGTCGACGTGGCGCTTCCCGTTTTGCACGGGTTCGTGTCTGAGAGAGTTGACAAGATGGTGGAAAATGGAATGGTTGAGGAAGTTAGAGAAATTTTTGACTATTCGGATTCGAGTTACTCGAGAGGGATCAAGAAAGCAATCGGAGTTCCAGAGTTTGACAGGTTTTTTAGGAATGAGCAGTTCTTGAATGTGGGAGACAGAGAAGAGCTGTTAAGAAAAGTGGTCGAAGAGATAAAGAGGAATACCTTTGGGTTGGCTTGTAGGCAGAGAGAAAAGATCGAACGGTTGAGAAAGGTGAAGAAGTGGTGCATTCAGAGATTGGATGCCACTCCGGTCTTCACAAAACGAAGGTCCAAGATGGATGCTGACGTAGCATGGGAGAGGCTTGTGGCTGGACCAAGCACCGTTGCTGTGTCGCGGTTTTTGCTGAACATTGCCAGCGGTCGACCGCTTGTGGAGGCTTCAACAGCGGTTGCGGCTGCCAGGGAACACGATATGTCGCGGTGTCTAGTGGCGTGATCAGTACTAACCACGTACGTAAAGATCGATCGATAAGGCTGGATTCGGAAATGCATGTGATTAACTTTTACGCCAAAAAGGTTTTTGAGTGATGATGACGTGGCAATTATCAGAAAAATATACACAAGACTAAAATGAGTGGGGGGAAATATACATATAAAATAAGCTAGAAAAATAAAGTTATATCTAGATATATATTATATATAAATATGCATGCATATCGTATATAGTATTGTCAGATACTGAAAATTTTGGCATAACTGTTATTCAGTATTATCATCTACTTTTTTGGATGTAAGTGGGAATGCTATATTTGGAAAGTGAGGACTTACCCGCCTTGTAACAATTTGATTTTAATAATATAAACGACTAAGCTCTGAGTGGGGCTTATTAATATAGTTGGTACAATTTATAGTTATTGATGATACAATTTTGTTGTTTCTAAATAGGGAAATCTTATTCTTACCCGATATCAAAAAGAAGAATTGGAAAATCTTGACTGCACGCACATGTACATGCATATTCCGGAGTATAAGTTTATAGCTATAAACAATTGATACTGTCTAAACATGCTTTACAAAATGTTCAAATGGCACATAGATGATACATATTAAAGGAAGGAAGAAAAAAAAACTAATAGAAATTTAATTAGTATAGCAAGGACAAAAACTTGAAAGCCAATTACGTGTATTTCTTGTAGTAAAAAATGTTAGTTAGAAACTTGAAACTTCAAATGGTATGATATATACCATGAATAGAGTGTAAAAATATATTGTTTTTAAAAAATGATATTCGTGGTAAGGAAATCAGGAAACCTTCCAAAACATAAACCAGCTTGAGTGGGAACAAAAGAAGAAGAAGAATGAAGGAAGTAGTAGCACATTTAGCAATGACCGTACACAGTAGCACGCGCCTGAAAGCCGTACAGAGAAGGCGTTGACAAATTTGTGCAAATTATTCGAATCATGTGAGAGTGCCCACATCGCAACTTATCAATCTTCTTAGTTTTGTTTTTTTTCTTTCTTTTTAATATAATGCGTTCTTAATTGGAACCCATCCATTTTTATTTTGTTTTATATAAGGTTATTCTCTTTATGCCTCGTGTATGTGTAATTGGCGTCTCATAATGCTTTAGTAGTCTATCTAATGGCCGGCCCCCTCTCTCGCTCATTTTTGTTTATATCACCAAATTGCATTGCTAATGTTATATATATCTATATATTATATGTTTGGCAAACAAAATTCTATGGATAATAGTATTATCTTTCTTTTGGTATATCAAAAACGATATGTAGATGTGATTAATCCGTATATCTACTGTAAGTGGTTTTGAACTATATATATATAAGAGATATGTTCCATGAAAAAAAATAGATATGGAACAAAGTGCAAGAAGACAAATAACAACTTGCAGCAAGAAAAAAAAAAGGTTCGAGTAAAAGAATCACATCTTTTTTAGCATAACCCAAAAATTTAAATTCCAAAGATTGGTTTGGTCCCATCAATGCGACTTATGTAATAAAAAGTAAGATTCCAATGAATCTCCATCCTCCTTTGTTTAATATATATCATCATCATCTTTTTTTTTTTTTTTTTGTCATCTGTATTTTATTATTGAATCCAAAAAAAGATCCCAAGTTAACATTACAAGAGGCAACAGACAATTGGATGTTCTCGCGATCATTAGACGACGGACTACTGAATGTCCCCGCGGTCTTTAGTCGAAAAAAGGGAAACAAAGATACAAATTAAAATTAAACATAATACACAAATCTAACAAGCAAAAGTCTTGGTAAAACTGAAAACTAAGCTCTATAATTGAACAATAGCATGAAAGACTCTTACATAGCTTCCCTATAGAACCATTAAACATCGGGAGCACCGATAAAGCCGGATAGCCTCACACCGAAACATCGGGAGCACCAATCATCTTCTAGTTTTTTGTTTTTGTTTATTAGTAAGTAATACTACTACTCCATATATTATTTCTGTTGTCAACTGAAATTGCACTATATAGAAGAATTGATTCGGTTAAATTATGTCAAACGTAAAAAAATTTATATGTTAGTACTCTAGGAGACGACGTCCTTAAAAATCACCAAACGATCGATAGTAGCTAGTTTACTTACCCAAGTCCCACTCAGTGGCCAATTTTAATAAACGGGCCTGAAACAAATTTTAGAAAACTGCGATGTATAATTAAATATAAGCCTATAATAATCTCAATGCACTGCAAATTTCGGCCCATATGGAATGGAATACGAAGCAAGCGCCTACAGAGCCCAGAGCCCAATGGTGTTCACGACACCTGACTGAATGGTTTGGTTTCTTGACTTATATGACCGGTGAACGTACAACAATTAAACTAAACGGCGTGAATTAGAAAGAACTTAAATGACAACTAAGATGAAAACAAAGGTGCAGGGGTCTTGATTTTATCAAAGAAGACATGGCAGTATATATAGTTTTTAAAGAAAGGGAAGAGAATCAGCGAATGAATCGGCCTCCACAGACGAAAGTGACTATGCAGGACTCATCCACAAAGACTGTGTAGTTATGAATAGGTTTGGCTAGCAATGGCGGAAGCCGAACCAGAAGGTCGCACACGCACTCGTTATCCATTTGCTTCAACCATTTGCAGCACTCTTGTTGCGCAAATGTCTCTGCTCTGTGTCGATGATGGTGGTGGTGGTGATGGCGGCGGTGCCGGCGGCGGTGACGATCGTGGCTGTTGTCGTCGTTGTTGTGATGGTCGCCGTCATGATCATGGTCGTGATCGTGGTCATGGTGGTCACGGTCATGGTCACGGTCACGGTCATGGTCATGGTCATGGTCATCGTGATCACGGTCATGATCGTGGTCATCGTCATCGTCATGATCGTGGTCATCGTCATCGTGGTCATGGTCATCGTCATCATCGTGGTCATCGTCATGGTCGTGGTCACGGTCGTGGTCATGGTCATGGTCATGGTCGTGGTGGTCATGGTCAGGAGGTGGGGGAGCGATGGGAGGAGGAGGAGGGGTAATGGGTGCAGGTGGTGGGACTGTGTTCATTGGGAGATGGGAGCAGGCGTAGTTAGCCAGGGCGTATTGGGAAGCGCATAGTGGACGTGGTGGTGGGATCTGAATGACTCTCTGGCCTCGTGTGAGAGAGGAGAGAGCGAGAGCCAGAGTAGCTGCAAGAAAAAGTGTATCCATGGAGAGAGTGTGCATGTGTGTGTGTGTGTGCGAAGAGAGAGATCTTAGGTGAGTCTCTTTATATTATTTCAAATTCGTCGAGGAAGGCGCAAAGATGGTTGCAGAATGATTTTAGGTGATATTGAGTTATCCATTTTATTTGCGTGACTTTGATGTTAGGTTGCTTGTAGAGCTTTCTTTTAGGATGGTGTTTCACTTTGGTACAAACAACAACAGCAACAACCAACAGGACCTGTTCCAAATTCCACAACCAAATTAAAATTACTAAACTACAATTCAATAAGCTGCAACTCCAAATGCGTGACAAAAGAAATGTGATATAAGACATACTTGATTCATCAAAAGAAAACACATGCGAAGAAGAGAAAAGTTTCTTGATTAAGATCCGAAAAGATGATATACTCAAAACGAAGAACGGTTTGTGAAAATATACTCAAAACGAAGAACGGTTTGTGAATATGTATCATTTTGGTCACTGAAACTTGAGATGGAGAGGAAACAAGTGAATGATTGAGACAGATGATGATTAACATTTGATTATTTCTCTTCTTATTAGCCAAAACTCACAAACACCCTAACGAGTAGTAACGACCAAACCAGGCCAATTAAGAAGTATATGCCTAGATAAAGAAAAACAGAGGACATTTTCCAAAGGCTTGTTTGTTGATCGTTAGCTAATCACAGAGAGGCTCTATGGGTTCATTGCTTTTCCCTGCTAACAACAAGTCCCTATCTTTCTGAACTTGTTCCCTCTGTAGTTTCAGCCTATCTTTCCTTTCTTGCCATCCATCCTCTAATAAACTGAGGAAGTTATCCTTGATAGCAAGCAAAGGATCTCTAACAACAAGCTCATCGTCTTTATAAGCTTCTCTCAACACAGCAGTCTTGATCCCTCCTTTGAGCGACAAGTAGAAAATACCTGAATGGCGGGTGAAAACAGTGGAGAAGGCGTTAGAAAACCTGAATTCATCGCAGAACTTGCCAAGCGTAGGGACAGGGACCCTTTTCAACAGAGACAGAGAGAGCAACTCGTGCACAAGACCAACAGTTCGTTTCTCCATTTCCTTAGACGCTTGGTCTAAATGAGACACATCTTGATATGGTGATATGTAGTCTTGCTCTAACCAGTCCCTAGTCCACTCTCTCATCTCCTTCCTCAGGAAAAACCCAGACGGCAACTTCACATTGAAATTGGGGCGAACCCTGACACCGGTTTTGAGGGTCTCTTCTTCTGCTCTCAGCTCGATCGTAGACTTGGCGAAATCAGGGTTCCAAGAGACGAGCTCCAGAAAGGAGTTACCTTGTTCAGGCAAACCCTTAAGCCTGAAATAATTTGGGTATTTCTGAACCAAATTCACCAGAAAATCATTGGGAAACCCAAAATCCCTCTTCACGTGAACAAGCTTATCAGCAGAGATGACCTTATCTTTGGCCATCATAAGCAATTTGCAGAGCTTGGAAACAAGAAAGGGCTCGTTCTCGGCGTAAATCCTCTGTTCTTGGTCGAGGAAAGCCCTGAGACGAGGCGTGGCGCGGATGAATTGAACGAGGTCAGACTTGGGTTTGATCCGATCGTAGTAGATTTCGAACAGAGAAGGGTTCATATCAACAAAGCTCTTAGCTTTGAAAGTGAGGCGTAACCTCTCGCGGCGTTTCTCGAGGTATCTGAGAGGGATGACTTGACCTGGTTCGTTGAGCACTTCTTTCACCACACGAGCACACTGCTTGTAACGCTTGTCTTTCTCGATTGCTTCGTCTAGCCTCGTGTCTTTCTTCCACACCACTTTCAAGCTCGATATCGATCTGATGATTCCAATCCCTAAACTTGGATTTTTCTTGAGAGATTTTATGATTTCGTAAGAACTGGTTAAGCTTCTTCTCAACAACACCATTTCCTGATTTCTGATTTCGATTTCGATTTCGATTTCAGGAGAAAAACAAAATTAGCCCTTATCATCAAAACAATTTCTAAAATCCCTTCAACGATAAAAATTCTCAAATCCCCTCAACCGTAAAAAGATAATATTAATTTTAATAAAAGTTGCTAAAAGTTAAATATAATTAAAGGTTAAATATAATTAAATCAGCAAGTGTTTCCCGTCCCCTCAACTTTCCCCCGTCCCAAATTTCTCATTATGCCTCAACTAAAAAATAGAATTGGCTATAACATAACCTCGATTAGATAAATTAAGATGCTACAAATTCCAAAAATGCATTAATGTTTGCGCAGATAAAATAAAGAGAAAGAAAATTGTTGAGTCGACCTTTCATTAGTTGCGATGTCTAATTATTAATTTGTGGAATAGCTAGGTAGGTCGATTATTCACAAAATAAACCCATCAAAATGATTAATGTGAATGATCTATATGTTGTTGACTGAACTAAACAAAAAGCAAAAGAAAATGATTTGACAAGTAAAGAAGGATGATGATGAATGCATCAAAGAATGGTCAAGCGCTCCTTCACGTACACCTTTTTCTAATATCGTACCCTCTCTTTCTTTAATTGTCTGCCACGTCTCTCTCTCTATCGTCGTTCACAAACAGAGCACGTGTGAATGATACGCCAATTATAATTGATGCATTACCGATGCAAAAAGTTCTCACTTAACACATGAGACATATTTTAGTATTTATCGTAACTGTAGTCTGTACCAAGTAAATGACGAGATCTTTCAGACTTCTAGACTAAAAAAATGTCATTTAAAAGTTCTTAAACTATTGTTAATAAACAGGTATTGGTACTTTATAAGAAATTCTGCTCATAGTTGGAAAATAATACTAAGACGAAACTATTGACGTGCTTTTGAGTGAAAATAATTAGTGTTTTGTAAACTTGCTGGTTGATGAATAATCTTAGACAGTTTTGTGTAATCTTGTTGTTTCTATATATTTATTCATAAATTTATTTACTGAGACTCTGGGAGATATATATCTTTGATCAAATTTCACAATAAGAAATTGTTTGTACCGGAAATTACACAGTTTAAACAAATAAAGATTTTGTGGGAAAGAGCAAGCAAGTTCTTTTATTAATCGGGGAAAACGTGAAATCGTCACTTAAAACGAGTCGAGATAGAGCTTGTTAGTTCACAAGCGAACTAGCAAGCTTAAAGGGACGAACTGAAAACAAGAATGAATTATACGAAAGACAATAGCAGTTTTCGATGCAAAGTGTTGCTCTGTAGGTATTGTCTGCGGGTCCGGATCCTTTCTCCAATAGATGTCTCGAGCTATTTATAAGCGAATGTAGAGTTAGAACACTCTAGGGTTTTCTGTGTGAAATCCCGAGATTGTCCTCCGAGGTTGGCCCATTTCCTTCTATCTCTGGTGAGTCTTTGTTGGGCCGAGTTGGCATATGGGGCAAAGCCCATATCCAACAATAGTCCCCCCCTTAGTCCGGCGAGCGAGATATTTCTGCGATCGGCGGGCGTACTTTGAGTCTTAACATATGCCTGCTCGGCGTTAGGCGTTCCAGACTGCTTCAAGAAGATCTAACTTTGTGTGGTGATGGTTAAAGCGATAGTTTTTGTTGAGCTCGGAGCTCGTTCTGATGTTGTATGCGTTGAGTGTGTTGTTCTGGAGCGCGAAGCTTGTATGAATGTTATGTGTCTTGAGCACGTCTTTGCGGAGCGTGGCGCCTGGCGCGTGGAGCGTTGAGCGTGGATCTCATCTAGATGTTATGCGCCTTGAGCACGTTTTTACAGAGTGTAGTACTTGATAATGGATCTGCAATGGTTGAGGACGGAGTTGCCGCACATAGTTCGTAACCAAGGATCAAAGAAATTGAGCCAAACCGGCATGCGGAGATTGAGGTCGGCGAGCTTGAGATTGAGGTAGCCACCGAGAGTGAGATTGAGCTCGACGCCGAGAGTGAGATTGAGATCGGCGCCGAGAGTGAGATTGAGCTCGGCTTAAAGGGAGATCACTGTCGTCGAGGTTGAGATCGTCGTCATCAAGATTGAGATCGCCACCGAGAGTGAGATTGAGGTTTCCACCGAGAGTAAGACTGAGGTCGGCGAGAGTGAGATCGTCGTCGTCGAACGGGGTCGAGAGGTGAAGAGAGGTCGGCGGACAAGGATTGATGAGTGCTGAGGTTGGTTCTTGCGAGATCGGTGGATTGAGGTCGGCGGGACGCTGCGCGATGCCGCGGAGTTCGGCAAATCCTCATTCCAGGTCGGCGCTTGTCCTACCATTGGGGCGAGCTCCGACGTCAACTCCTAAGATGGGTGTTCATGATGTGCGCTCGCATTCCACGTCCTTTCATGGGAGCGAAAAGGATAGTGCGGGAGAAGGTTTTGAGGTCAGTACCAAGCTGGAGGTAGGCATAAAACTGGAGCTCGGCACCAAACTTGAGGTAGGCGCCAAGCTGGAGGTCGGCACCGAAATTAAGGTAGGCACCTAGGTAGAGGTTGGCATCAACCTTGAGGTAGGCACCAAGCTGTAGGTTGGCGCCAAGCTGGAGGTCGGCACCAAGCTGTAGGTAGGTGCCAAGAGACTCGAGTGTGAGAGCGTCGAGCATGAGGGCGACAAGCGCGAGAGAGTCGAGCGTGAGAGCGTCGACTGTGAGGGCTGCGAGCATGATAGTGGCAAGCGTGAAAGAGTTAGCGTGAGAGCGTTTGACTGTGAGGGCGTCGAGCATGATAGTGGCAAGCGTGAGTGAGTCGTGCGTGAGAGTGGCAAGCGCGAGTGAGTCGACTATGAGGGCGTCGAGCATGAGGGCGACATGCATTTGAGCGTATGTTTGATATGCAACAAGGCTTTGTGCTTTACTGGAGTAAAGTGGTAGGCGAGACGGACTCGCCATACCTTTAGGTGTGGCTTTTGTGTCCGGCTTATCCTGTTGGTGTTTGGGGTTGGCAAGAACTTGCAAGCCGGAGCTTGGCTTATTAGTCCAGGCGCCCTCAAATTAGTGCGAGACTTGCTCGGCTTTTTGCTTGGTTTCGAGATGTATTTTACGGGGCGAGACGTCTCTCGGCTTATCCTGTTACGTGTTTCGAATACCAAGTTTTAGGTTGGTAGTTGAGATGAGCTCGTCGTACCTTTTAGGTGCGGCCCTGGTGTCCGGCTTACCCTGTGGGTGTCCCGAGGTCGGCAAGAGTGTGCAAGTAAGAACTTGGCTTATTCAAACTTGACCGCCTGCTAGCTGAATGCGAGACTGGGCTCGGCTTTTTTTTGTGCGGATTATTTCACCGCTGCATCCATGTGGAACGCGTTTTTAATCGAACACCTGGCCAGGGTGACGATGTAGAAGCTGGACACTCGTTAAGACGGACTCGTTCGAGAGAGCTTATTTGACTTAGAGTACTCTTGCGAGTGTAATTTTTTTTTGTAAATGACTTCTTTTGAAGAGTTTGGTAAGTCGACAATAATCCGACTCCTACGTGGGTGGTTTGTCGTTGGATTGATGATCGGCTTGCAGNTTTGCGAGATCGGTGGATTGAGGTCGGCGGGACGCTGCGCGATGCCGCGGAGTTCGGCAAATCCTCATTCCAGGTCGGCGCTTGTCCTACCATTGGGGCGAGCTCCGACGTCAACTCCTAAGATGGGTGTTCATGATGTGCGCTCGCATTCCACGTCCTTTCATGGGAGCGAAAAGGATAGTGCGGGAGAAGGTTTTGAGGTCAGTACCAAGCTGGAGGTAGGCATAAAACTGGAGCTCGGCACCAAACTTGAGGTAGGCGCCAAGCTGGAGGTCGGCACCGAAATTAAGGTAGGCACCTAGGTAGAGGTTGGCATCAACCTTGAGGTAGGCACCAAGCTGTAGATTGGCGCCAAGCTGGAGGTCGGCACCAAGCTGTAGGTAGGTGCCAAGAGACTCGAGTGTGAGAGCGTCGAGCGTGAGAGTGTCGAGCGTGAGAGCATCGAGCGTGAGAGTGTCGAGCATGAGAGCATCAAACGTGAGAGCGTCGATTGTGAGGGCGGCGAGCATGAGAATGGCAAGCGTAAGAGAGTTAGCGTGAGAGCGTTTGACTGTGAGGGCGTCGAGCATGATAGTGGCAAGCGTGAGTGAGTCGTGCATGAGAGCGTTTGACTGTGAGGGCGTCGAGCATGATAGTGGCAAGCGTGAGTGAGTCGTGCGTGAGAGTGGCAAGCGCGAGTGAGTCGACTATGAGGGCGTCGAGCATGAGGGCGACATGCATTTGAGCGTATGTTTGATATGCAACAAGGCTTTGTGCTTTACTGGAGTAAAGTGGTAGGCGAG
>NC_025700.1:244162-258235 GCF_000633955.1 Camelina sativa
CCCGGATGGTCGGCCGAGAGGACGAGGTCGGCGCCCGGATGGTCGGCCGAGAGAACGAGATCGGCGCCCGGATGGTCGGCCGAGAGGACGAGGTCGGCGCCCGGATGGTCGGCCGAGAGGTCGGCGCCCGGATGGTCTGAGATCGACGCCGTGTCGATTTCGTGAGTCCTGTTGAGAGAGGCGAAGCGTCCGTACCTGGTGGATCGGCGGAGATCGAGTGCGGCAGAGTGAGCGAGATCGGCGCCCGGATGGTCGGCCGAGAGGACGAGGTCGGCGCCCGGATGGTCGGCCGAGAGAGCGAGATCGGCGCCCGAATGGTCGGCCGAGAGGACGAGATCGGCGCCCGGATGGTCGGCCGTGAGGTCGAGATCGGCGCCCGGATGGTCGGCCGAGAGGACGAGGTCGGTGCCCGGATGGTCGGCCGAGAGAACGAGATCGGCGCCCGAATGGTCGGCCGAGAGGACGAGGTCGGCGCCCGGATGGTCGGCCGAGAGGTCGGCGCCCGGATGGTCTGAGATCGGCGCCGTGTCGATTTCGTGAGTCCTGTTGAGAGAGGCGAAGCGTCCGTACCTGGTGGATCGGCGGATCGGATCGAGAGGATTCCGGATTGAGCGGGGTGATCGGCGCTTTTCCGCCGAGAATGGTTGGATTCGGCGAGTTCGGCGTGGGAGATCTCGGATCTTGGCCTGGCGTCAGCGAGATCAGGATGAGGAATCTCGGAGCTCGGCCTGGCGTCGGTGAGATCGGTATGGAAGGCATGTCCGAGGCTGGCATAGCTGAGGGCGTTGGTCGACTTGATTCCTGTTTCGTATATATCTCCCACGAGTTTGATTCCGACGATGGCGACCCAGATCTTAGGATGGGAGGGCGCCGAAACACGGAGATATTGGGAGGTCGGCGTGATTTGAGCAAGTCCGGCACTCGCGATATTGGGTCGATTGGAGGAGATCACATTGAATTCGACTTTCGGGAGAGAGAGTGGCCGAGAGCTGTGGTCGGCCAAATATCGGGGATCGAAGATCGGCCCGCGTCAAGACCACCATCTAATGGAGTAAATTAAGTGAGTAACCATTGACCAATGTAAAATAACCAAAGAGGAAAGCAGTGAGGTTGGTCGAAGAACGCGGCACGACGACCATGTTGCGAATGGGATCACTTGTGACCCGGTTGGGATCGATGTGGGAGATCGACGAGGTCAGCATTTGTGCGCTCGACGCCGACCTTGACGAGATCGACATTACTCGCGACATTACTCGCGACACTCGCAGGGTTCGGCCAAGCGATGAGAGGGAGACGGGATATCGGCACAATAATGTGCTCGGCACATCGATGCTCGGCGGCGACGAGCTTGGCGCGACTGATCTCCGAATTGCGGTTGGTTCTGATTTTGATGAAGGCGACGCTGATCTTATGTGTGGAGGTCTCGGTTTTCGGTCATCAGGCGATAAGGCCCCAAGCGAGAGAGATCGGCGAGGGGGTACGGACGAGGTCGGTATTTCGAACAGAAAGGAAGGTCGTCCTTCGACGAGCTCCCGAGTTCTAACGTATACGCGTGGTAAAACTCTTGCGGGAATCCAGCGTGCTTTTACCGAAGAGTTCGCGGCTTATAAAGACGTTTTTGATGATGTTAGTGTCGGTATTGGAGCGGAGTGTGGAGACTTCGATAGTTTGGCCAACGACTACAATTTTGCTGATATTCTCGAGTTCAGTGAAGATAGCGACAGTGGTTTTGGTGGGAGTCCTATGGATGTCGTCCCGGCCGAGGATCCTGGTCCTCGTTCAGCTGTTTTGGGTCTTAGTGCTGCGTCGATTGGTGCTAATCTTTCAGCCGGTCCGGCCGATCACGGTCCTTCGGCCGGGACGGCCACCTGCTTCCTGAAACCGGCAGTTTGCTTTGAGGGTGAGCGGTTGTGCGTCAGAGTTGGCGAAATCGACACTATGGGTGAGGGGGTCGGCCAATGGAGGTCAGTGTGGCGTTGTACGGTGCCCTAGAGGTCGTCCCTGTGTGGGTGGCATATCTCCAATCCATGTCGGTACTTGTCTAACCGTTAGGGTGAACTCCGAGGTTGGCTCATAATTGGAGGTGGCAAGGTTGACTATACAAGTATATTGGAGGCGTATTGGGAGATATGAGCGAGAGAGGTCAGCAGGATATTCTCCAAAGAACAAAACCTAGTCGCCGCTCGTCACTTCTTTGCCGATAGTAGGTCGGCAGGATATTCCGTTGACCGTCGATCGAGATGACCTGATGGTGGTTGGCGGTCGCCCTGGTTCAGCCCGCGCGCACAGACTTTGAGGTCGGCATCATAAGAAACAAATCTGAGGTCGGCATAGGGCCACGAGGGGGAGAGAACTCTACAACGGGGGTCGGCGCAGGCTGCATGCGGATCTTCCTTGGAACAAGATCGAGAGGTTGAGGTTGGCGAGGATGGCCATCATGAGGTCGTCCCCAATCTCGACTTGGGCGGCGACCGCTCTCGAGGTTGGTCTCGAGGTTCGTTGGGTGGAGATGGCTCATAGGAGCAAGAGGGGAGGTCGGTATAATGAGTGTGATTCTCGCTTGGTTGGGAGCGAGGTAAAGGTCGGCTTTGCGACCAGGAGGTGAGATAGGCAAAGGGATGGTGAGCTCGAGAGTGAAGGCATGAACGCTGGTGAGATCGGCACCTCTCGTGAGATTGGTACATTTCGTGAGATCGGTATCTCTTGCGAGGCTGCCCGTGGTGATGCTTTGTTAATCGGAGGGCGGAGCGACCGAGAATCTGCCGATTTGGATCCGGCTAGCTTTGAGATCGATCGAGTGGATGTGGAGCTGAGCGGTGATGCCGACTTTGGTTATCGCGAGCTTGGCGACACCTCTCATGAGGTCGGCACTTCTCATGGTGATGCTTTCGACGGTATCGATATTGATATTAGGGAAGAGTGGAGTTTTGGTTTCAGCAACAAGGGTTTGACCGACGATCGTGATTTTGACGACATTCTTGAGTTTGGTGAAAAGTGGTGGTTTCATGGATCTTTCTGTGGCTAACGAGAGGCCTACTACATCACCCATGGCTGTTACTGGAGGTAGAATGGGCACTCTGAGCGCTCCCAAAGTCGATGGTGTCTCGGTGCTTGTTCTTCTATTGTTGGAGTCAGTTGATTTGATTAAGGTAAGCTTTTTTATGTTGTAGCGAGTGTGTCAAGTCGCTCGGCTGTTCGCATGTCCTGGCTAACGAGACTGTCGATGATAGTCTACATCAGATATTCGAAGTTGTTTCTGCGTCCAGCAAGCAAGGGAGCTGAGAGGGCGGCACCGTCAGTGAAAACTAGAGCCATGGTTTGGAGATGTTGGGCATGTGTGGCAACAAGAGGTTCTGATGGCGTATCGGGCGCTGGTGTAGAGGTTGTGTTGGTGACCAGCTGGTCTGCAGCAGGTCCGGCTTCAGCGTGTGCAGCTACGAGAGGCTCAGAGGGCGCGTCGGGCGCTGGTGGAAAGATTGTGCTCGGCAGTGAGCCTTCGGTTGGGCTCGGCAGGGAGCCTTCGGTTGGGCTCTCCGAGGAGTTCGGCAGGGAGCTCAGCGGGGGAACTGTTCGTGTTCTCGTTCGCCCCCATCGCTGTTCCGTTGGCTGCTCCGTTACTTCGTTGAGGTTTTCGCTGGGGTTCATCATGAGTCTTGAAACTTCGAGGAAGTGAGGATCGTCGGTCTTGATTCGTCAAAAGAAGCGCTTTACTCTCGCCCCACGGTGGGCGCCAATTGTTTGTACCGGGGATTACACAGTTTAAACAAATAAAGATTTTGTGGGAAAGAGCAAGCAAGTTCTTTTATTAATCGGGGAAAACGTGAGATCGTCACTTAAAACGAGTCGAGATAGAGCTTGTTAGTTCACAAGCGAACTAGCAAGCTTAAAGGGACGAACTGAAAACAAAAATGAAATATACGAAAGACAATAGCAGTTTTCGATGCAAAGTGTTGCTCTGTAGGTATTGTCTGCGGGTCCGGGGTCCTTTCTCCAATAGATGTCTCGAGCTATTTATAAGCGAATGTAGAGTTAGAACCCTCTAGGGTTTTCTGTGTGAAATCCCGAGATTGTCCTCCGAGGTTGGCCCATTTCCTTCTATCTCTGGTGAGTCTTTGTTGGGCCGAGTTGGCATATGGGGCAAAGCCCATATCCAACAGAAATGACTACATACACATAATTAAGATGTGAATAAGAGAGATAAAGTTGTTCCAAAGCAGTCCAAAAGTCTTGTTAGTGCGTGCTCTCATAATTATTGTGCAAGGGCTTTCTCGATGTCATTCTGTTTTTAATTTGCAGAAAGGAGAATATGAAGTAATCAAACGGTGGTAAAAGGGATTGATTGATATAATGAAGAGATATTATAAGAAATTAATAAGGGATGTAGAGACCTGGATGGAGTGAGGTGAAACAGTTGGGCCATAACGATCAATGACTTGACCATCTTTGGAGACCAAGAACTTGGTGAAGTTCCATTTGATCCTAGTTCCTAGAAAAGAAGGTTTCTTTGATTTGAGGAATTTGTAGACCGGTGCTGCGTTTTGCCCGTTAACACGCACCTACATAAACACGGTTACAAAACCATGCGTAAGAAGAGTATATATTACAGATGGAAGGAAAAAATTACTGTCTTGCGTTATTAAAGACTGCTTTAATCACAAAAAGGAGTTGCTACAGTCAGTATGTATAATAACAATAAGAATCTTTTGGAAAACGGGGTATTCGGCCTTAAACCGAGTACAAGCAAATTGATGAGCCTCTTCGCTGGTGCCAGGCTCTTGGTATAGAAACTGGTTGCATGGAAACGCCAAGACCACTAACCCTGCCACCACCATTCAACATATATCCAATTATTTTTGTTTTCAATGAAAAAAGAACCCCACGAGGTATGTAACCGATGAAACAAGGAAACCAAAGAGACAAAAAAATGACTGTGACCTACCTTGATCTTTATATTTCTGGTAAAGTTCCGTGAGCTGGGTGTAATTGGATTCGATGAGTCCGCTGTTCCCAAATAAACAAAATATTAGAACAGAAAGAAAAAGTAAAAAGACAGAACAGCAACAAGATCTCCAAGACGGACCACTTAGAAGCCACATTGACGACGAGAAGCACTTTCCCTTGATAAACGCTTAGGTCCGCATCCTTGCCGGAGCTATCCTAATTTCCGATCAACAAAAATCAAGAAACGATACATCTTCTCTCGATTGGATTAAAAAAAGAAACGATTCATAAATAGATAAAAAACCTTGACGGTGAACTGATGGATGGATTTCTCGGGAACTGATGATGATATAGAAGCACCCATCTAATCTCTCTATCTCGATTTCGCAAACCAAGGGAGGGAAGAAGTATTCCAGTTTTATGTTTTCCTCTTCTCTTCTTCACTCAAATCATTCATTTTTTCATCTTTTTTTTAAATCTTCCTAATCACCATTAGCTGTTAATGCGTTACAACCAAATCCCACAGCATACACACCTCATCATTTTTTTTTTAATTTTGTTTTCCTTTTTCTTCCTAACAGTTTGCTATTTTATTTAATTAAGGAACCTGTCCTGATTTTAGTTCGCGCTCCTCATTACACTTTTTAACAGAAAGAAAAAAGATGCTAGCTACACGAACTATTGGTTGGTGAACATGGTCACACATGCCAAATATACTATTGTATATTCAACTACATAAAGTATATGTATTCCATGGCCACATGCATGAACCATATGACGTTATGCGGTCAACATCATAGACATATAATTCAGTACACCGGTCAATTGACTTCGGCGAAGACCGATGTTGACTCCAGCGAAGACCAACGTTGACTCCAGCGTTGATCAACACTTAAAAAAAAATTCTAAATTAAAAAAAAAAATTATTATAGTAAATTATTTATGGGTTTTCATGATTAAAATAATTTTTCTATTCAATATCCAAATATTTTTTTTATATATCTCTAATATATTCAATCTTATAATTAATTACTTTTTATTTTTCAAGCTAAAGTAAATAGTTAAATAAAAATAATTTATAATTATTTTCAAGATAAAAAAAATCGTTTATAATAATCTTCAAGATATAAAATCATTTCTAATGATTTTCAAGATATAAAAATAATTTATAATTATTTTCAAGATATATATATATATATATATATATATATATAAATCTCCCATAATCAGATTATTTAATTACTACAAAATCAATAAAATCAAATTCAACTACTATCATTAGAAAATAATATGCAAAATATTGAGTATATGACATTTTCATTTTTATTCTCTTTTACATAATTACAATATGTTAAATTAATTTTTAGAATTTTTTTTTAAGGTTTGGGTTCTCTATATTACATTTAGGATATATTTAGGAAATATATTTAAAAATATCTTTAGATATTGAATTAACATATAAACAACAACAACAAAAATTCACAATATTTACTTTTAACATATGAACATTTTCATTTTTACCCTTTTTAACACAATTACAATATGTTAAATTAATTTTTAGAAATTTTTTTAAGGTTTGGGTTCTCTAGTTTACATTTAAGATATATTTAGAAAATATATAAAAAAATAATTAGATATTGAATAGAATTTTTTTTAATTAATAAAAACCATTAATGATTTAATATAATAATTTCTAATTTTTAATTTTTAATTTTTAATTTTAGATTTTTTTTTGGTCAACGCTAGAGTTAACGCCGGTCTTCACCGTAATTAATCAATCAGTGTACCAGATTGTATGTCTATGGTGTTGAGCTAGAATTAACGCCGGTCTTCACCGTAATTAATCAATCAGTGTACCAGATTGTATGTCTATGGTGTTGAACACATGACATCAAATAGTTCATACATATAACCATGTAATATATATACTTTGTGTAGTTGAATATATAATAATATAATTAGTATGTGTAACCATGTATTCACGTATACCTCATTTAGTTAGCCATCTTTTTCCCCTTTTTAACCAACATAATTTATTTATATCAATCACTTTACGTTTGTCCCTCTATAGAGGGAAATCTCCTCATAAACGCATACTAATGTTATTAGTTATTACCCACTAAAAAAAAAGTTATGTTTACAAAATTAAATGCCTAAATCAGTGTCAGGGTACTTACTAACTCTCTCTTTTTCTTTCTCAAATCTCTACAACAAATGGCTTTTACCATCTTTTTCACGACTGTTTTTTTTTTTTTGGCATTGCATTGCTCATGCTGTTTTGGTCAATATGTACACTACTCCTTTTTGTATATTAACATCTTCTCTCCAAGTGTGGCCAACAGACCAAGTATCCACCCACACCTAAATTTGTTGCTCTCTATCTTTTCCATGACTTGGAGCAGACAGCGGTTTCTGTTTTCTCCATATTCACCTTTGATGCCACGTCCCTGGATCTGCAAATCCACAAACACACTCTAACTTTATCTTCTTTTTATATATATATATATGCACGTTAAGAGCCAGCCATAGGAAATAGGATCAGATTTCCTAGACCTAAGACACAATTCCAGTTTCCGAAATGGCTGATTCAGTTTGTGGGAGAGTAAAGAATTAGTCCACTGAACAAACATGAGTTTCCATATTACCTCTCATTCCTACTGGAACTGGACCTTCCGAATGCGGCTTGTAGTGAAAAGAATGTCTATTGTTATATGCACGCGGAGAATGGCTCCACCTATTGTTCTGAAACCTTCCAGAGTCACGGTGATGGCCACTGTATGAGTCAGACTGATAAGGGCCTTTGTATCTGTCATGATATCGTGGGCCTGCAATATGAAAAACCATCCACGCCTATTAGCATGCATGAGCAAGGGCCTGTGTGCGCTGATATTTGTTCATATTTGAAAAAAAAAGAAGGTAAAAGGACTCCACCATGGGAAGAGGGCGGATGATATCTCCAATTGTCTCGATCCTCACAAGGTGCAGGCCTCATTCTCTCATGGCTATCATGGTAATTCCTTTCGTTAAATTCCGGTGTGTAATGAGATCTGTGATGGTATGATGGACCTTCTCTCCGCGACTTTATATGGTGATCTGGCTCCAGATATGAGTAATGATGTGATGGTGGAGGTGGGGGATGAGAAGATGGATAAGGCCTATGCTGGAAGTTAGAACCCTCCCCACGTGACAAAGAGCGGGAACTATAAGATGATTCAGGACTTCCGTAATGCATTGGTGGATTCATCCTTGGAGGACCGGCCTGATAATTTCCCTGGGATATTTACCAGAAATGAAATTTGTAAATCATGTCTCAATCATGGATATGTTTACCGCAAAAGATTCTAAAANCTGTGTGCGCTGATATTTGTTCATATTTGAAAAAAAAAGAAGGTAAAAGGACTCCACCATGGGAAGAGGGCGGATGATATCTCCAATTGTCTCGATCCTCACAAGGTGCAGGCCTCATTCTCTCATGGCTATCATGGTAATTCCTTTCGTTAAATTCCGGTGTGTAATGAGATCTGTGATGGTATGATGGACCTTCTCTCCGCGACTTTATATGGTGATCTGGCTCCAGATATGAGTAATGATGTGATGGTGGAGGTGGGGGATGAGAAGATGGATAAGGCCTATGCTGGAAGTTAGAACCCTCCCCACGTGACAAAGAGCGGGAACTATAAGATGATTCAGGACTTCCGTAATGCATTGGTGGATTCATCCTTGGAGGACCGGCCTGATAATTTCCCTGGGATATTTACCAGAAATGAAATTTGTAAATCATGTCTCAATCATGGATATGTTTACCGCAAAAGATTCTAAAAGATGAAAAAGGACGCACATGCATGCTGGGATTTCTGCGGCAGTCAAAGCCATTTGAGTAGGAATCAGACATTGCACACTGAGCATTCTGCAAAGGAGGAGCTCGTCTAGATGGCGAGCTAACATTCTGATGTGAAGAGCCAGAGACAGGCTGGCAATTTCCAGACTCTGCAACATCAGCTTGATCTGTGAACGCACTGCTTCCAGCTTCCCAAGGTGGAGCCACGTCTTCCATTTCAAGCTCGCCGTCAACATCTTCCAGTATACGGGTATGCCTTTCAGTAATGGAGGGTGTAACATGTTCTTCAAGGCTTCTGGACTCATGTTCAGGGGTGACAGACTCAAAATCGCCCCCATCCGAGTCACTTCCTTCGTCTTCATCCTTAAGCATTGCAGGCATACAGAATCCATGAAGCTGGAGAGTTGAATTACTGAAACACAAAGATAAATTATGACGCTAGAGATAAAGAGATCAAGATCCCAAGACTGAATAAACTCAACTCTCACCTTCCATATTCATCCACCAGCATACCCTCCATATCTCTAACAGGGTCATCTAGCGCCCTTTCTGTTCGAGCGGAGCGCCGAGAATAGAGGCACACAGGAACGTTATTAAGTGAATCAAGTTCTCTTATATGGTGACGAACTATAGATTCAGGAAGGATCCGTCTTTCGAGCCAAACTCTCAAAACCTATATAGGGGCAGAAAGGGTGCGATTTAATATACCAAAAAGAAGATCTAAGTAAAATTATAGCATACCTTCAAGCACAACTTCCGGTTTTCTTGTGTGGTAGCTCCAGCTGGGACAGCAGCAGCCAATAGGCGAGGCAGCATAGCTTGAATGGATGAAAGATAAACACCACCAGCATCACCTGAAAAGAATAGTAATATTCACAAAGTTAACTCACCAGTGAGAAGTGCGAACCTCAATGATGCAACTAAGCAAAAACATTACATACGTTACTCACCATTTAGACCTTTGGAGCACTGAGCAATAGAATCCACAAGGAAAAATAAGTCCACCCTCCTTTGTAAATTTGACTCGCTTTCCAAAGTATGAGCCAGAATTTCCATTGCCTAATTCAAGACAGAGAGATTCTTAGAGCCTCATTAACAACATAAGGCAAAAGTCTGCAAACCTAGTGTTTTATAAATCGCACGAAAAGACAGTGCAAACAAGTTCCTTTTCTCACTAAAAAGGTAGATACGATAATAAGGCTTTCCTTAGTCCTATGCTTGGCAAGAGTGGCTGGATGCCTACAGCATCCTAAAATCAGCACACAAAACAATATACATAAGGGGTTTCTCTAATTCGTTGTAATACATAGAATTGGTTAGATTGATATGGTCTCAATTTGATTGAAGCAATTAACTATCTGGATAATGCAAATAGGTTTTTACTAAGGGACAGATCCAGGTACTATATTTAACAATCTATATGAAGAAAATTGTCTTCAATTGAATTCCACTTCTACATAACATGTGGCATCAACAAACAGATAAGATAAGAGCAGAGCACAAGCAGGGAGAACGTCACATACCTTTGTCGAAACACCAAATTTCGCCAATTCCATAGCCAAGCGAGTTGCTCGGCCAATGGTCTCCTTTGTCCTCACCAATGAGCCAAGTGCGGTCTCAAAGGAATCAATAGTGCATTGCACATCAGAATTAACAACTTTCTTCACCTGAGTTGCACCTGTTTCAACTTTGGTTTCTTCTTTGACAGTGTCATCATTCAATGATTTCTTCTCACCAAACTGAGCATTGGTCCTATGATCAGAGTTGTCCTCCATAGCACTTGCACTTTCTGCGGTAGAATTACGGCAAGCTGAGTTGCAATGCGGAATACCCCTTGCAGAAGAATCTGCAACATTAGCAGGAGATGAACTCAATCTTTCACGTGAAAGGTTCTCAGATACTGACATAGAATTGGTGGCTTGCACCTTCTCCTTCTGCTCATCAACCTCACAACTGCCAATGCACACGAACATACCATATTGTTAGTCAACCAGTTCTGTGAACTGAAAAACTAGATCAATATAGTGTCTAAAGAAACTTAATCTAATTGATGTTTGCTTAAACTCAATATGCCTATCCTCAAGATAGATTTAAAGCAATTGCAAAGTACAAAGAAAGAAAGGAATTAGAAGGAAATAGATTCTTTCTTTTTTGTGCAAAGAAAGAAATAGATTCTTATGTCAAATTTTAAAATAGTTAGATTCCTAGTCATTCTACATCAATCAAACTATGAGGACTTCATACATAAAATATTCAAATGTGTTTAGAAACAGAACACCTGATAGTAATTTCAAAAGTTATTCTAATGAGGAAAGCAATAAGAGAAACAACATACTATCAGACGTTAATATAGGAGTAGAGAAAAAATCAGTAGACTCACCTCCTTTCCAGCTCTCTGTTTTCCAAAGCCTCGTCACAGTGACTATACACAGTTTCATACTGAGGCTCCACTTCTTCAACAATCATTTCACTTTCAGTAGCAGAGAGGGCTGGATTCTGTATTGTGTGAGCTTGTTTCTCACTATCGAGGTCTTTATCCGGACTTCCTCGGTTTTCCTTCAGTAGAGTGTTTTCAGTCTCCTGCATGTTCTCAGTCTCCTGAGTGCTTTCCGCCTCCTGATTATTGACCACTGAACAGAAC
The DNA here is from genome assembly GCF_000633955.1 of Camelina sativa. Taxonomy (NCBI): domain Eukaryota; kingdom Viridiplantae; phylum Streptophyta; class Magnoliopsida; order Brassicales; family Brassicaceae; genus Camelina; species Camelina sativa. Next base: position 255,583 of record NC_025700.1, read on the forward strand.
AATGGAGGAGGTTCTACAGCTTGGGACTTAACAACTTGGGTCNGGTAGAATTACGGCAAGCTGAGTTGCAATGCGGAATACCCCTTGCAGAAGAATCTGCAACATTAGCAGGAGATGAACTCAATCTTTCACGTGAAAGGTTCTCAGATACTGACATAGAATTGGTGGCTTGCACCTTCTCCTTCTGCTCATCAACCTCACAACTGCCAATGCACACGAACATACCATATTGTTAGTCAACCAGTTCTGTGAACTGAAAAACTAGATCAATATAGTGTCTAAAGAAACTTAATCTAATTGATGTTTGCTTAAACTCAATATGCCTATCCTCAAGATAGATTTAAAGCAATTGCAAAGTACAAAGAAAGAAAGGAATTAGAAGGAAATAGATTCTTTCTTTTTTGTGCAAAGAAAGAAATAGATTCTTATGTCAAATTTTAAAATAGTTAGATTCCTAGTCATTCTACATCAATCAAACTATGAGGACTTCATACATAAAATATTCAAATGTGTTTAGAAACAGAACACCTGATAGTAATTTCAAAAGTTATTCTAATGAGGAAAGCAATAAGAGAAACAACATACTATCAGACGTTAATATAGGAGTAGAGAAAAAATCAGTAGACTCACCTCCTTTCCAGCTCTCTGTTTTCCAAAGCCTCGTCACAGTGACTATACACAGTTTCATACTGAGGCTCCACTTCTTCAACAATCATTTCACTTTCAGTAGCAGAGAGGGCTGGATTCTGTATTGTGTGAGCTTGTTTCTCACTATCGAGGTCTTTATCCGGACTTCCTCGGGTTTCCTTCAGTAGAGTGTTTTCAGTCTCCTGCATGTTCTCAGTCTCCTGAGTGCTTTCCGCCTCCTGATTATTGACCACTGAACAGAACAATGGAGGAGGTTCTACAGCTTGGGACTTAACAACTTGGGTCATACAGTAATCAATTTTCTCACATTTATCATTAAGAGAATCTCCAACAATGACAAATGCATGGTCAAGAGAATCATACTCCTGGCTTTGATGTTGGTGGGGAGATTGAGCAGGTGCCCCTGTTGCTGTCATATCTAAACTCGAGCACAGACCAGGCGACTCAGTTGCAGATGAATCAACGATATCAGGATTTAAAGGGGTTTCGTGCTTCTCACTTTGACGTAAGCATTGCAAGCCAATAGGATCGGTCTCACTATTAAGACAGTTCCCGGTTTGTGATTCCTCATAACATCCCTGAACTACATCAGCAACATGAGCTTTTCCTTTTACCAAACTGTTAAGTTGATTAGAATGTGCTCGAGTTACTTCATCATCTAGTGTCATGGTAAACTCGTTCTCATGGAACTTCACATCAGTTTTTCTATATCCTACAGTCAAAACACCAGCCCTAGACGGAGACATTATGTCAGAAGGTTTCTCTATATGAGAAGGCACTACATCAACCATAACACCTGGGAGCTTAGCAGACACCTCAACGCTGTTAAATTCTTCGGATGCAGAAGTATCATGACCAGAAACAACATCATTTTCATGATTCACCAAAGGGTTTGTCTGCATGGCTGCACTTATTAAAGTGTTGTTTGATGATCTCTCTTCAAACCTTGAAGAGGCATTGACCTTTTCATCAGCATAAAAAGCTCTACTCATTCGGACTCTGGCTCGCTTTACCAGAGGCAAATGTTCATCACCATTATCTTCACAGGGCCTCTCAACCAGCCTTTCATGGGAATTTTGAGATCTTTGGCGGCTATCACAAGCATTGGCCCCAAGACCTTCTGCTTCAACTTTAGCAGGAGGGTCAATAACGTCACTAGTTTCACGTTTTCTGGTGGGCTTCCTCTTCTTCCTCTTAACGATGGTGCTAATTTGGAAATCAAGCCCTTGGTTGAGCTCATGACCTCCGTTACAACCCTCACCAACAGCATCAGAAAGATCGACTTTGGAACCAGAATCCACACCACTGCCTTCATTCCTACTATTATTGTCAGATTCAACTGTAGCAATTTCAGATGTGTTCTCCTCATCAGATCCGTGCAAATTTAGAGCTGATGAAACCACATCATCTGATTCAGAATGACCTGACCTTCGGATCCTCTTTCTCCTTCTTATAGCTCTGTCATCTATAGCATCGACACTCTGACCACCATCACTGCATTGAAGCATGGACCTTTCTGGTCTGTCCACTTCCAACCTCAATGAGATTTTAGAGTGCTGAACGGGTAATGTTATATTCTGCGGAGCACACTTTAGAGTCCGCACCCTTTCATTTCTTCTCCTTGAAGAGTATGTAGCTATCTCACATAAATCTTTAGCTGCTGCACTATCACAGGTTCCATTATGGGCTAGAGTGTTATGACGCAGGGCTAGCATTTGTTCAGCAGCTGAAGCATCCTCACTGAGAATAGTCAGTTCATCTCTATCATGACTAGAATTTGACTTATCAATTAGGTTTTCACAGGTCTGAGGCAGCTGTACAGTGTTCTCAGAACTTCCAACAGTTGATTCTTCAGCAGATTTAGGATCGCTAGCTTGGTCCTGATGCTTCAGCTTCTCAAAACTCTCTGTGATCTCCTTAACGGCACGGACAAAATCGGAACCTTTGGCATGCCGTTTTGTCAAAAGCGATTGCTTCTTCTCCTCAGTAAATGATTCAACATCAG